>NW_027444294.1:0-25410 GCF_048569485.1 Anomaloglossus baeobatrachus | reverse complement strand
GATTTTCCATTGCCAGTGAAGGTAACACCAAGCAGTGGGGGTTAGCAGCCAGTAGCTGCTTGGATTACCCTTAGCTAGCAATACAAAAAATGCAGCGGGAGCCCATATTTTTTTTTTAATTATTTATTTAAATAACTAAAAACAAAATGGGCTTCCCTGTATTTTGATTGCTGGACATTACAGTGCTGTAAAAATAAATCTTTAAAAAAATGACGTAGCGCTCCGCGGTATTTTTGATTCTCAGCGCAGATAAAGCAGACAGCTATGGGTTGCCACCCCCATCTGCCTGCCGTTACCTTGGTTGGCAATCAAAATACAGGGAAGCCCATTAATTTTTTCTATTTAAAAAATAGTTAAAAAAAAAAAATGACGTTGGGTCCCCCCATTTTTGATAGCCAGCTAGGGTAAAGCAGACGGCTGTAGCCTGAAAACCACAGCTGGAAGCTTTACCGTGGTTGGGGATCCAATGTGGAGGTCCCCTTAGGCTCTTTTTTATAAATATTTTATAAATATTAATAATTACACAATAAAAGTAGGGTCCCCCCCAAATTGGATCACCAGCCAAGGTAAAGCGGACAGCTTTGGTCTGGTATTCTCAGGGTGGGAAGGTCCATAGTTATTGGGCCTTCACAGCCTAAAAATAGCAGGCCGCAGGCACCCCAGACGTGGCGCATCCACTAGATACCCAACATCATAAACTGTCAGTACTAACAAAAAAAAAAAAAAAAAAAAAAAAAAAAAAAAATCGACAAAAGAAATTTATTTGAAAAAACAGTCCCCAAAACATTTCCTCTTTCACCAATTTATTGTAAGAAAAAAAATAAAAGGGGTCCCACGACGACTCTGGACCGTCTAGAATATGGGGGGGAGACACTCAGGGAACGTATCCCCCATTTTCTAGGAGTGCGGACCCTTCATGTGAGGAGTGTGGGTGCAATGAATCTGCACTCACTCTCCCCGGGTCCACAGCAGCAGAGTCCATGTCGTAATGGTTGCTACCAAAGCTGCAATGCCCTGCTCATGAGGTAAGGGCATGCCTAATCAGGAGAACTACTGTAGAGGAAGCTCTGTTCACTGGTATATAGGTGCTCAGAGGTAATAATAGATAAAATTAGTGAGTAACCTCGGCACTCTAAATCTCCCAGACTAAGTCAGTAAGTCACAACGGATAGTAATGCAAAATCACTCTTTATTGGTCCGTATTAAGAAAAAAAATTTTTTCATAAGCATATATGTTTTTGTCCAAAACAAGTTACAAATGACGTTTCGGCCTGAGCCTTCGTCAGATTGGACTTATCTGCATGTAATCATGAAAAATGACAATAATCAGTATCACATAAGAGTGAGAGAACAATAACATAAACTCGAACAATGTAGAGGTACAATTGGGATGCAGCAAAAAAACTGCAACACAGCAAGAAATGAAACACGTGATACAAATGTCATAATACAGTACAAGGACAATATAGTAATGACAAATATGGGGTCAGAGTAGGCTTAGACAGCTCTGGTACGAAAGAGATGTCAATCATAAAGTAACATGTGCAGTAGGTGTAGAGCTACACTATGCATGGCAGAGCGAATGGGTAGACCGACCATAGAAAAAGAACGGAGAAAAAGTGGAGAAAAAAATGGAGAAAAAAATGGAGAAAAAAATGGAGAAAAAGTGGAGAAAAAGTGGAGAAAAAAAATGTAGAAAAAGTGGAGAAAAGGTGGAGAAAAAGTGGAGAAGAAGTGGAGAAAAAGTAGAGAAAAAGTAGAGAAAAAGTGGAGAAAAAGTGGAGAAAAAAAATGGAGAAAAAAAATGTAGAAAAAGTGCAGAAAAAGTGGAGAAAAGGTGGAGAAAAAGTGGCGAAAAAAAATGTAGAAAAAGTGGAGAAAAAAATGGAGAAAAAGTAGAGAAAAAGTAGAGAAAAAGTGGAGAAAAAGTGGAGAAAAAAAATGGAGAAAAAAAATGTAGAAAAAGTGCAGAAAAAGTGGAGAAAAGGTGGAGAAAAAGTGGCGAAAAAAATGTAGAAAAAGTGGAGAAAAAAATGGAGAAAAAGTAGAGAAAAAGTAGAGAAAAAGTGGAGAAAAAGTGGAGAAAAAAAATGGAGAAAAAAAATGTAGAAAAAGTGCAGAAAAAGTGGAGAAAAGGTGGAGAAAAAGTGGCGAAAAAAAATGTAGAAAAAGTGGAGAAAAAAATGGAGAAAAAGTGGAGAAAAGGTGGAGAAAAAGTGGAGAAAAAAATGGAGAAAAAAATGGAGAAAAAAATGGAGAAAAAAATGGAGAAAAAAATGGAGAAAAAGTGGAGAAAAAGTGGAGAAAAAGTGGAGAAAAAAATGTAGAAAAAGTGGAGAAAAAGTGGAGAAAAAAATGGAGAAAAAGTGGAGAAACAAATGTAGAAAAAGTGGAGAAAAAGTGGAGAAAAAAATGTAGAAAAAGTGGAGAAAAAATGGAGAAAAAAATGGAGAAAAAGTGGAGAAAAAAATGTAGAAAAAGTGGAGAAAAAGTGGAGAAAAAGTGGAGAAAAAGTGGAGAAAAAAATGGAGAAAAAAGTGGAGAAAAAGTGGAGAAAAAGTGGAGAAAAGGTGGAGAAAATGTGGTGAAAAAAAATGTAGAAAAAGTGGAGAAAAAAATGGAGAAAAAAATGGAGAAAAAAATGGAGAAAAAAATGGAGAAAAAAATGGAGAAAAAGTGGAGAAAAAGTGGAGAAAAAGTGGAGAAAAAAATGTAGAAAAAGTGGAGAAAAAGTGGAGAAAAAAATGGAGAAAAAGTGGAGAAACAAATGTAGAAAAAGTGGAGAAAAAGTGGAGAAAAAAATGTAGAAAAAGTGGAGAAAAAATGGAGAAAAAAATGGAGAAAAAGTGGAGAAAAAAATGTAGAAAAAGTGGAGAAAAAGTGGAGAAAAAGTGGAGAAAAAGTGGAGAAAAAAATGGAGAAAAAAGTGGAGAAAAAGTGGAGAAAAAGTGGAGAAAAGGTGGAGAAAATGTGGTGAAAAAAAATGTAGAAAAAGTGGAGAAAAAAATGGAGAAAAAGTGGAGAAAAGGTGGAGAAAAAGTGGAGAAAAAGTGGAGAAAAAAATGGAGAAAAAAATGGAGAAAAAAATGGAGAAAAAAATGGAGAAAAAGTGGAGAAAAAGTGGAGAAAAAAATGTAGAAAAAGTGGAGAAAAAGTGGAGAAAAAAATGGAGAAAAAGTGGAGAAACAAATGTAGAAAAAGTGGAGAAAAAGTGGAGAAAAAAATGTAGAAAAAGTGGAGAAAAAATGGAGAAAAAAATGGAGAAAAAGTGGAGAAAAAAATGTAGAAAAAGTGGAGAAAAAGTGGAGAAAAAGTGGAGAAAAAGTGGAGAAAAAAATGGAGAAAAAAGTGGAGAAAAAGTGGAGAAAAAGTGGAGAAAAGGTGGAGAAAAAGTGGTGAAAAAAATGTAGAAAAAGTGGAGAAAAAAATGCAGAAAAAGTGGAGAAAAAGTGGAGAGAAAGTGGAGAAAAAGTGGAGAAAAAATGGAGAAAAAAGTGGAGAAAAAGTGGAGAAAAGGTGGAGAAAAGGTGGAGAAAAAGTGGTGAAAAAAATGTAGAAAAAGTGGAGAAAAAATGGAGAAAAAGTGGAGAAAAAGTGGAGAGAAAGTGGAGAAAAAGTGGAGAAAAAGTGGAGAAAAAGTGGAGAGAAAGTGGAGAAAAAGTGGAGAAAAAGTGGAGAAAAAGTGGAGAAAAAGTGGAGAAAAAGTGGAGAAAAAGTGGAGAAAAAGTGGAGAAAAAGTAGAGAAAAAGTGGAGAAAAAGTGGTGAAAAAAATGTAGAAAAAGTGGAGAAAAAATGGAGAAAAAATGGAGAAAAAGTGGAGAAAAAGTGGAGAAAAGGTGGAGAAAAAGTGGTGAAAAAAATGTAGAAAAAGTGGAGAAAAAATGGAGAAAAAGTGGAGAAAAGGTGGAGAAAAAGTGGAGAAAAAATGGAGAAAAAATGGAGAAAAAATGGAGAAAAAAATGGAGAAAAAATGGAGAAAAAGTTGAAAAAAGTGGAGAAAAAGTGGAGAAAAAGTTGAGAAAAGGTGGAGAAAAAGTGGAGAAGAAGTGGAGAAGTGGAGAAAAAAATGTAGAAAAACTGGAGAAAAAAATGGAGAAAAAAATGGAGAAAAAGTGGAGAAAAAGTGGAGAAAAAGTGGAGAAAAAGTGGAGAAAAAGTGGAGAAGTGGAGAGAAAGTGGAGAAAAAGTGGAGAAAAAGTGGAGAAAAAGTGGAGAAAAAAATGGAGAAAAAAATGGAGAAAAAGTGGAGAAAAAGTGGAGAAAAAGTGGTGAAAAAAATGTAGAAAAAGTGGAGAAAAAATGGAGAAAAAGTGGAGAAAAAGTGGAGAGAAAGTGGAGAAAAAGTGGAGAAAAAGTGGAGAAAAAGTGGAGAAAAAGTGGAGAAAAAGTAGAAAGTGGAGAAAAAGTGGAGAAAAAATGGAGAAGTGGAGAAAAAAATGTAGAAAAAGTGGAGAAAAAATGTAGAAAAAAATGGAGAAAAAGTGGAGAAGAAGTGGAGAAGTGGAGAAAAAAATGTAGAAAAAGTGGAGAAAAAAATGGAGAAAAAAATGGAGAAAAAGTGGAGAAAAAGTGGAGAAAAAGTGGAGAAAAAGTGGAGAAAAAAATGGAGAAAAAAATGGAGAAAAAGTGGAGAAAAAGTGGAGAAAAAATGGAGAAAAAGTGGAGAAAAAGTGGAGAGAAAGTGGAGAAAAAGTGGAGAAAAAGTGGAGAAAAAGTGGAGAAAAAGTGGAGAAAAAATGGAGAAAAAGTGGAGAAAAAGTGGAGAAAAAGTGGAGAAGAAGTGGAGAAAAAAATGGAGAAAAAGTGGAGAAAAAATGGAGAAAAAGTGGAGAAGAAGTGGAGAAGAAGTGGAGAAGAAGTGGAGAAAAAGTGGAGAGAAAGTGGAGAAAAAGTGGAGAAAAAGTGGAGAAAAAGTAGAAAAAAAGTGGAGAAAAAGTGGAGAAAAAGTGGAGAAAAAGTGGAGAAAAAGTGGAGAAAAAGTGGAGAAAAAATGGAGAAAAAATGGAGAAAAAAATGGAGAAAAAATGGAGATAAAGTTGAAAAAAAGTGGAGAAAAAGTGGAGAAAAAGTGAAGAAGTGGAGAAAAAGTGGAGAAAAAGTGAAGAAGTGGAGAAAAAGTGGAGAAAAAGTGGAGAAAAAGTGGAGAAAAAGTGGAGAAAAAGTGGAGAAAAAATGGAGAAAAAGTGGAGAAAAAGTGGAGAAAAAGTGGAGAAAAAGTGGAGAAAAAGTAGAAAGTGGAGAAAAAGTGGAGAAAAAATGGAGAAAAAGTGGAGAAAAAAATGTAGAAAAAGTGGAGAAAAAATGGAGAAAAAGT
Source organism: Anomaloglossus baeobatrachus (assembly GCF_048569485.1). Taxonomy (NCBI): domain Eukaryota; kingdom Metazoa; phylum Chordata; class Amphibia; order Anura; family Aromobatidae; genus Anomaloglossus; species Anomaloglossus baeobatrachus. The sequence goes on along the minus strand of NW_027444294.1, from coordinate 20,095 downwards.
GGAGAAGAAGTGGAGAAGTGGAGAAGAAGTGGAGAAGTGGAGAAGAAGTGGAAAATAAGTGTTTGTTCATGCCAGATGGGAGATAAATAATTTTTTACCGGCGCTGTCATTTACTGTAACGTGATCATCGGTGTACGGTGTATACCTGTGATCACGTGAGCGGGGACCGGAAAAACCGTCCTGAATCATGATCTCCAGGGTCTCAGCTAGCCCTGAAACCCCGGAGATTTTCTGACGCCGGGGGGGTGCTATTCACTTATTTCTGCCTGCTGTTTATAAACGGCAGATCAGAATAAGGCTACATTAACACGACCAATCCATTTTTGCGGTCTGCAAAAAACAGTCCGTTTTTTTTCACGGGGGCATCCGTGTGGCATCCGTTTCCGTTCCGTAGACAGTCCGTATGTCATCTGTTTGTCATCCGTGTGCCTTCCGTTTTTTTTGTGTACTGCAAAAAAACTGAAGGAGGGTAAATGCATAAATTTACCCAGGATCCATAGCTTCATCCTACATGAGGCGGTCACATGTTCCCTCCAGTGCCATTTTCTACTGGTTTTCACAGCGTAGAGCGCTCTGGTGATTTTCCTGTGCTTGTGCACTTCATATCAGTCTTTTCTGTCATTATAATGGCAGAAAGACACATAATGTCCCACTCTCCTGCATTTTGTAATTTTGCACCCTTTGGTGCCTTTCATGTGGCACTAAGGGGTGCTTAGCTTTGTATTTAGCCAAAAAAAATGAAAAAAAAAAAAATGACGTAGGGTTCCCCCTAGTTTTGTAGCCAGCTAGGGTAAAGCAGATGGCTGCAGCCTGCAGACCACAGCTGGCAACCTCACCTTGGCTGGTAATCCAAAACTGAGGGCACCCCACGCTGTTATTTTAAATTAAATAAATAATTAAAAAAACACGTAGGGGTCCCCCCAAAATTGGATCACCAGCCAAGGTAAAGCAGACAGCTGGGGCCTGATATTCTCATGGTTATTGGACTCTCCCCAGCCTAAAAATAGCAGGCCGCAGCCGCCCCAGAAGTGGCGCATCCATTAGATGCGCCAATCCTGGTGCTTCGCCCCAGCTCATCCCGTGCCCTGGTGCGGTGGCAAACGGGGTAATATATGGGGTTAATACCAGATGTGTAATGTCACCTGGCATCAAGCCCTGGGGTTGGTGAGGTCAGGCGTCTATCAGATACCCGACATCACCAACCCAGTCAGTAATAAAAAAAATAGACGACAAACACATTTTTATTTGAAAAAACACTCCCCAAAACATTCCCTCTTTAACCAATTTATTAGAAAGAAAAACAAATCCAGGTCTGGTGTAATCCAAGGGGTTGCCATGACGATCCACACTGTCCCAGTCAATGAAGAGCAGAATGTTCCCCATTGGCTGGGAGAGCAGTGCAGTGACATGAGCTAACATCAATAGGTCAGCCCAGGTCACTGCAGGGCATGACAAGTGCTTCTGTCAGCGAGGTACATTACCTGCGCTGATCTCCTGCACTGCCGACAGCACCTGTCACTGAGTTCAATGACCGCCGCCTTCACAGCCAAGTATCGCGAGAGGCCCGTGACGTCACCGCTAGTCAGTCTCGGGTCGGAAGCGAGAGAAGGTGATGTGACAAGCGGCGGCCATGGAGGACAGTGACAGCGCTGAGGTCGGGATGGCGGGACTTCATCACCGCAGGTAAGCCGAGCGGGGCCATGTGTGCAGAGTGTGTGTGTGTGTGTGTGTGTGTGTGTACGTGTGTACATGCCGCGGGCAGGAGGGGGTGGAGCGAGCTGAGCGGGGAAGTGTGGGCTTCCTGCACGTAACTAGGATAAACATCGGGTTACTAACCAAAGCGCTTTGGTTGGATACCCGATGTTTATCTTGGTTACCAGCTTCTGGCAGGCTGCCAGCGATGGCTCCTGCACGCTGTAGCTGTAAAAAGCCCTGCTTTTTGCTGCTAGAACCGTTCTCGAATGTATCTAGAACTATCGAGCTTTTGCAAAAAAGCTCGAGTTCTAGTTCGATCTAGAACAGCCGCCAAAATCACTCGAGCCGCGAACTGGAGAACCACGAACCGCGCTCAACTCTAGTCACCATGCTGGGATTCTAATGTCCTGCGAATACACTGTCATCAGCAGCAGTGCAGGGAGATCAAGTCTCCCGTCACTACCACAGAGGTTAGTTATGACTCGCCCACCCCAGGGCTATGGGACACCCGGTGCCGGGCTGGACTAGTCCGGTGGTAGTCAGTGGTGGCTGGGCCCGGCTCCGTGGCCCTGGTGGGTGTCAGTTGAATGTGTGGCTATATGAATAAAGTTTGTGTTCGTGACGCCACCTGTGGTATGCGGCTAATAAGCCGCCGCTGCTGTATGAGGCCTCCGGGGGATGATATGGCAGCAATGGTAGTACTACTCCCCACAGGTGGAGCAATGCCCCGGGGCACAGTTGGTGCTTGTGAATGTCTATGCAGCTGAAATAACAGAGACCACTTCAAGGGTGCAGTTCAAGTTCTTTACTCACAGTTCTTGTCAGAGCTCTGCAGGGACCCTTGGACTGCTGGGACCACTGTCAGGGACCTCCGCCGTTTCTGGGTGATTCTGAGAGTGAATGCCGGTGCCCTTCTCTTAGTGTCTCTTTCTTCTGCTGTCTTCCTTAGCCTTGCCTTTGTTAGGATGGACCTGGCTTGGCCTCCACTACAGCCTCCAAGCTGGGGGGTCACCTGTCGGCTGATTACCCCTTTTCTGGAAGTCTGCTATGGGTTCTGGCCCTGGGAGTCTACAACCTTCCCTGGGCCTCGGTTTTTACTGTTTGGAGATTGTCTTTGCACTCCTCCAGTCTCTAGGGACCGTCCCCTGTCACAGCTTGATCACTCCACCGATGTTAATGTGGAACAGGCCACCGCAGCCTACAACTACCCGTGGCGCCTCTAGGCCCTCTCTCCTTGGGACCTCTAGGACTGCTCGTGGTACCTCCAGGACTACCCGTGGCCCTGCGACTCCTTCTGTTTCCTACGTGGTGTCATCTGGACCTCTGGGTCCGAGGATCTTCACCAGGAAGCGTCTCCTTCAGTTTCTCTGCTCCTGTCTGACTTGGAGCTTTCTTTCCTTCTTTCTTGTCTTTCTTTCCTCCTCCTTGCCTGCCTCCAGCAGGCCTCCTCCTCCCTCCTTTCTCTCGTTCTTCTTCTCCAACTACATGCTCACTCTCTCACTCCCTGAGGTAGACTAACTAAACTTGACCTTCCTTTCTCTATCTGCTCTCAGATGGCTCCTCCCACCTCCCCAGTTGCTAAGCTACCACCCTATGGGAGCAGGGATGGGTCTTACAGCCCCTCTCAGCATGCAGCATGTGAGGGTTGCCTGCCACTTTCCCTGGTCCCAGTATGTACCTAACAATGGGTGTAGTGTGGATTTACCAGGGGACCGGAGTTCACTCTCTTCCTCTCCCAGAATGGGGCATCACAGCGCTGGATGGGGTGCAATGACCTGTGGCGACGGAAGCCTCAGGGGCGCCACACTCCCCCACAGCAAATCCCAGCACGTTCTCGGGCTGAAAAACAACAAAAACATGGGAGAACTGCAAAACATTTTTGGTATGCAAAACATAAAACAATAAAACATTTCTTCCCTTTATGGGAGGCACAATCACTTTAACGTTGCAAACTTCTTATAAAGAAACTATGTGTGCACTTCCAGTTCATTGCACGGTTTGGACACATCCCCCATAATTCTGGTAGGGGGCACAACGGGTGCAACTATATACATTTTCGGCTACAACAAGTCCAGTAGCCTGGCAGTTCGTTTCTTTCAAACATCAATGGGACATAATCAACCAGCCATTAAGTCCAATGGCCTGGTTACATAAGACACATACACATTCACCGGGGCCCACATTCCAGTTCAGTGGCCCGGTAACACATAAACATGGGGGTGACGTCTTCAAAAAGCATGAGGGGCAGTACAGCAGGAAAGGGTGTCATCTTCGAAAAGAATGAGGGGCAGAACACAAGGGACTTCTTCAAAAAGAATGAGGGGCAGACAGGGGCTATATACAGTTCAGCTTCTTTTCTTACTTCTTTACATGTAGGGATTCTTCTCCGGCTCCCCACCTGGCAGCAGGTAGACAGCGGTCAGCACAGTCTGCGTCTCCTGCGTGGCTGTAGCAGGCCTGCTGCAAGATGCTGCGGCCTGGGCCTGCTCTGAGGTAGTGCTGCTGGCTTGCATAGGGTTACTGGCTGGCGCGAGGCTGCTGGCTTGCATAGGGTTACTGGCTGGCGCGAGGCTGCTGGCTTGCAGGGGGTTACCAGCCGTACGGCACCACTTTGGCTCTTCTGGAGCTGCCTCCTTGTCTTGGCAGGCCGCGCCTGGCATGGCGGCGGCCTGGGTTGGAGTCGCTGCTGCGGTGTGGATGGGCGTCGCTCCGGCGGTGGAATCTTGGCGGGCCGCACCTGGCGTAGCTGCGGCCCGGATCGGCGTCGCCGTGCCGGGCGTCTCTCCAGGGACCGCGGGCATGGCAGCGGGGGTTGGGGCTCTCGCGCCGGCAGGGGCATTAAATAACTCACCCCTCAGTAGCATCTCCGGTATTCTGGTGGTCGCTGTCTTGCTGCAGGGTGCTGGTATCGGAGCTGCGGTGGTGGCACGCGCGCCTGCAGGAGGACCGGGCAGGAACCCCACCTGGCAATCCTGGCTCCACCGGCTGGGGGTGTCACTCTCTTTACCCGGCTCTGCAGCGGCTGCTGGATCTTCTCCGCTCTCCAGGACGCAGGACACCACCCGGTTCTCAGGTGCGTGTCCCAGCTCGGCCACTCCTCCTCTGGCCGCTCGTTGCTCGGCGTCCATCCTTTTAGCTTCTTCACGCGCCATCTTTTCTTCCTCCACCTTCTATGGCGGGCACTGCTTCGCGCTCTTTTCTTGGACAAGGGGGCGGGGCTTCTCTTCGCGCCCTTTCTTCTGGCACGCCCCCCTTCTTCCCGCGCTCAGGGTCTTCAATGGCGGCAGTTTCTCACAGTAAAACACAGGCTACTTCACGATTCTTCAGGCGCACAGTACCCGGTGTGACCGGGCACGAAATCCTGTTCGTGACGCCAAAATTGACTCGCCCACCCCAGGGCTATGGGACACCCGGTGCCGGGCCGGACTAGTCCGGAGGTAGTCAGTGGTGGCTGGGCCCGGCTCCGTGGCCCTGGTGGGTGTCAGAAGAATAAGTGGCTATATGAATAAAGTTTGTGTTCGTGACGCCACCTGTGGTATGCGGCTAATAAGCCGCCGCTGCTGTATGAGGCCTCCGGGGGATGATATGGCAGAAATGGTAGTACTACTCCCCACAGGTGGAGCAATGCCCCGGGGCACAGTTGGTGCTTGTGAATGTCTATGCAGCTGAAATAACAGAGACCACTTCAAGGGTGCAGTTCAAGTTCTTTACTCACAGTTCTTGTCAGAGCTCTGCAGGGACCCTTGGACTGCTGGGACCACTGTCAGGGACCTCCGCCGTTTCTGGGTGATTCTGAGAGTGAATGCCGGTGCCCTTCTCTTAGTGTCTCTTTCTTCTGCTGTCTTCCTTAGCCTTGCCTTTGTTATGATGGACCTGGCTTGGCCTCCACTACAGCCTCCAGGCTGGGGGGGTCACCTGTCGGCTGATTACCCCTTTTCTGGAAGTCTGCTATGGGTTCTGGCCCTGGGAGTCTACAACCTTCCCTGGGCCTCGGTTTTTACTGTTTGGAGATTGTCTTTGCACTCCTCCAGTCTCTAGGGACCATCCCCTGTCACAGCTTGATCACTCCACCGATGTTAATGTGGAACAGGCCACCGCAGCCTACAACTACCCGTGGCGCCTCTAGGCCCTCTCTCCTTGGGACCTCTAGGACTGCTCGTGGTACCTCCAGGACTACCCGTGGCCCTGCGACTCCTTCTGTTTCCTACGTGGTGTCACCTGGACCTCTGGGTCCCAGGATCTTCACCAGGAAGCGTCTCCTTCAGTTTCTCTGCTCCTGTCTGACTTGGAGCTTTCTTTCCTTCTTTCTTGTCTTTCTTTCCTCCTCCTTGCCTGCCTCCAGCAGGCCTCCTCCTCCCTCCTTTCTCTCGTTCTTCTCCAACTACATGCTCACTCTCACTCCCTGAGGTAGACTAACTAAACTTGACCTTCCTTTCTCTATCTGCTCTCAGATGGCTCCTCCCACCTCCCCAGTTGCTAAGCTACCACCCTATGGGAGCAGGGATGGGTCTTACAGCCCCTCTCAGCATGCAGCATGGGAGGGTTGCCTGCCACTTTCCCTGGTCCCAGTATGTACCTAACAATGGGTGTAGTGTGGATTTACCAGGGGACCGGAGTTCACTCTCTTCCTCTCCCAGAATGGGGCATCACACCGCTGGATGGGGTGCAATGACCTGTGGCGACGGAAGCCTCAGGGGCGCCACAGTTATATCGGTACTGCACTGGTCATGGGGTGATCGCACCCTCTGCTCCCCGGTAGATACACTACTGGCTGCAATGCATTTCAGCTGGCTGTTTGTCCTCGGACGCACACCTAGCTAAAGGACACACAGGGGTCGGTGTATACCTGGTCGTGGCCACAACCCCTGCAACAGAGATTGTTACGCCTCTGCTTCCTCATTTTGACTCGATACACCATTAGCGTTGCCATGATCTCTCCCCTTTTTGTGAGAAATGGTAAAGTTGAACAGTTGAAATGCCAGGCTCCATTATAAGAATCACACATTCTCCCCCACCACCTGGTGTAGCCAGGTAAATGGAAAGTTTTTTCTTTGCCCAGATAATGACCAGGTATTCCTTTTCTATGGTGGCGTACGCTTTCTCTTGGTTTCCTTGAAAGGTACACCACTGGGTGTGCCCTGTGCCATTCACCTAACTAAGGACAGCGCCCAACCCACTATCTTGCATCAGTCTGCAACAGGAATTTCTTAGCATAATTCGCAGGAGCCAGCACAGAGGACCCTGCTAGGACTTTTTTGAGCTGCACAAAAGCTTGTTCACATAGATTGGTCCATTCTATCTGGCTTCGAAATTTCTTTGTTGTTAGGTCAATCAGGGGCTTGGCTATGGTGCTGTATCCTGAGATTAATTTTCAGTAATATCCTGTTGTACCCAAGAACACTTGTGCTCTGGTCCTTTTTTGGGACAAGGACTGTGCTCCAACTTCAAAATTTTCGCAACTTCCTAAGAAATCAACTGCTGAACGGGTGGCGACGCAGTTGGGGGGGGGGGGGGGGGGGGGGGTGGGGGGGGGGGGGGGGTCGGGCTGTTGAATTGGCCTTGGTGTCCATCCACTGCTCAGTCAGAGTGTTTTGGCCAGGCTGGTTAGAAAAGAGTCCACAAAACTGATCTATGCAGCCACGCAGTTTACTGGATTGTGCTGAAGTGAGGTGATCTCACCTAAAGTGACTTGCTCCACCCATCACTTTTCTTTGGTGTGCTGTAACAAGTTCGAGAGGAGATTGGGTCCTGAGGCATCTGGAGGGGGAGAGGATATAGGTACTACATATGTATCTCTGGTCTGGTACGCTTTTAATTGGTTAATATGAATCCTCTTAGTTTGGGTGTGGTGCGTACCGAATGCTACCTGATAGATAACTTCCCCCTTTTTGTCGACTATGGTGTAGGGACCCTCCCAGTTGGCCTGCAACTTGTCATGGCGGATGGGAATTAGTAGCATCACTTGCTGACCCATGTTAAACTCCCAGGGCAGGGTTTCCGTATCACAGTAGGTTTTCTGTTAGCCTTTTACCTTACCTAAGTGCACCCGTGCAAACCGTCCAAATGTGCTGCATCATCTCTCGCAACTCTCCCATGTAGTGGAGCGCTGGTACCCCTAGAATCGGACCAGTTTCCCGTGTTTTCGCAACAAGTCTAGCGGGCCCAGAGGCTGCATACTGGATAAGAGTTTGAACAGAGAAAAAAACAGTAGAAGCCAGCAGCACCTTTCAGTAGGCAAACAGGAGCTGTGGCAGAGCTTCTTCCCAGTCCCCCCTCTGCTTCTAAGTAGGCACAGGTCAACTGCTTCAGGGTTCCATTGAACAGCTCGAAGAGTCCGTTTGTCTGTGGGTGGTATGCGGAGGTGAACACTGGTAGGACCCCAGACTGACTCCACAGGGCACGCAATACGTCCCCCGTTAATTGCGTACCCCGATTCGACATAACCTCCTTGGGGAAACTCACTCAGCTAAATATCTCCACTGATGCATGGGCCACCCTAATAGCATCTATTCCTCAGAGAGCTACTGCATCAGGGTATCTGGTGGCAAAATTAACAACTTAGTATATATCTCTTCCCTGAGTGACTGCGTCATCGCAGGGGGCCTATCAAATCCACCTCAACCGGTTGAAAAGGTTCTGCTATTAAAGGCATGGGTTGTGAAGGAGCTCTGTGCAGGGGGCCTTCCACCCATTGGCAGGTGTCACAGGAGCTAACAAATCATTTCTATTTCATGAGACACCCCAGGCCAGAAGAACCTGCTTATAACTTTTTGTTGTGTCTTTCTCACTCCCAGGTGTCCTCCCATTGGACCTTTGTGGGCTAAAAACAGGATTTTCCTTCTGTATTTCTCCAGCACCACCAAATGCTTGGTATCCTCTCCAGTTGTGTCTCGTGTCAACAGATACGTCAATCCTCTTTCCCATGTAATGGGGACTCCCTCTCCCTCAGACCCTTCTTTGGCTGCTGCACTCCTCAACCTCTGTAGCAAAGGGTCTTCCTGCACCTGGCGTGGAGGGGACATATAGGTCTGGGGGGTATGCAGCACTGGGGTGGAGGAGATATACAGCTCTGGGGGGTATAGTAGTATGCAGCCCCCATATTTCTCCATATAGTGTTATGCAGCCCCTATATTCCTCCATATAGTGTTATGCTGCCCCCATATTCCATCATATAGTATAATGCCCCCAATATTCCTCCATATAATATAATGCACCCCATATTGCTCCACATAATATAATGCAGCCTCATATTCCTCCATATAGTGTTATGAAGCCCCCATATTCCTCCATATAGTATAATGCACCTAATATTCCTCCATATAACATAATGCACCCTATATTGCTCCACATAATATAATGCAGCCTCATATTCCTCCATATAGTGTTATGCAGCCCCCATATTTCTACATATATCATGCAGCCCCCATATAGCATTATGCAGCCCCCATATACCACTATGCAGCCCCCATACAGCAGTATGCAGCCCCCATATAGCTCTATGCAGTCCCCATACAGCACTATGCTGCCCCCATATAGCTCTATGCAGCCACCATCTAGCACTATGCAGCCCCCATCTAGTGCTATGCAGCCCCCATATAGCGCTATGCAGCCCCCATATAGCACTATGCAGTCCCCATATAGCACTATGCAACCACCATATAGCACTATACAGCCTCCATATAGCACTATTCAGCCACCACATAGCACTATGCACCCTAATATAGTATGCAGTTCCCATATCGTTTAATGCATTCCCATAGTCCTCTGGCCACCGTGATTAAATACATACTCACTTCTCCTTGTTCCAGCGCTGCTCCGCTCTCGTCAGCATGTCCATTGTTATGCCGCTCTGACATCTCAGCAGAGCATGTGCACAATAGTTACGCCATCACGTTCCACTGTGCTTAACTTTCAGAGTGCTGCAGACACAGTGTGAGAATGATGAGAGAGGGAGAGCACCTCTCTCCCTCTAATCATTGCTTTCAATTGTATTGGCATTTGCGATGCTGATGCAATTGAAAGGGCGATCCTCAGCGAGGGGGCCCCCTGACTGACAGGCCCCAAAGTGGTTGCGTGAACTGACCCTGGCGGTCCAGGGCCCCTGCACTTGCCCGGTTGCGCCAGGTGCTGACACCAGCCCTGCATGGAGTGGTTGTATTTCTCTCTTGTATGTGGTTACCATCACTATGTGGTGGTAATATGTTATCTGGTCATGGTGTGGCGGTATTTTCCTTGCATGTGGTATCATTGGTCTTGGTATAGTGGAATGTGTTGCGTATATATACTCAAGAAATTAAAAAAAGAAAATAAAGGAAACAAAGAAAATAAGAATGAAGCAAGCGCTTCATAATTACCGAGGCTGGAGTCTGTGATTGGTTGCAGTCAGACGCACCCCCAGCCTGTGTGACAGAGCATCTGCCTGCAACCAGCCATCGCTCATCGTGGCTCAGTCTTTGTCTGTCTGTACTCTTAACGGACAGTCATGCTCTATGGCCGCTCACTGTGACTGAGCTGTAGCAGAGCTGAATTGTCGTGGATCCTCATGTGGATTACATTGGACCTGCATGGGTGTTTAGAAGGTTAATAAAGTGGTAAAAGGGGGGTTTGTTGTATTTTATTCTAAATAAAGGATTTTTTTGGTGTCTGTGTTTATTTACTTTCACTTACAGATTAGTGTTGGGGGATGTCTCATAGACTCCTGCCATCACTAATCTAGGATTTAGTGGCTGCTGTGTGCTGTCATTAACTCCTTATTACCCCGATTGCAACTGCAACAGCGCAATCGGAAAGAGCTGGTAAAGCACTGGGCTTGCACATCTAATATATGCAACAATCTTGGGCGGGTGCAGGTTGCTATTTTTAGGCTGAGGGCGGCCAATAACCATGGCCCTCCTCAATCTGAGGAAACCAGCCCCCAGCTGTCGGGCTTTATCTTGGTTGGGTATCAAAATTGGGGGGGAACGCATGCTGTTTTTTTTGTTATTTATTTACATACTTTAAAAAAAAAAAAGGTGCATGCAGTTCCTTTTATTTTGATACACAGCCAAGATAAGCGCAAGACTGGGGCTGCAGCCTGTAGCCATGGGCTTTATCTGTGCTGGGTATCATAATATGGGGAGTGTGCTGTTCCTATCTGTTTTCTTTAAAAACTTTAATGACATATCCACTGTTATTTAATTAATGTAATTCAATGTATATATGTTCATGCTTGTCCTTTGCTGCCATCTACTAGTCAGACCATTCTGTTCCCCTGGTTCTTTTTAGTCCAGCCTGTGGGAGTGTTTTCAGCCCTACATGTGACCTCACATCCTGACTCCAAGTTACTTTCACTTTTAGTCAGTGCATCGCGAGGAGCACATCTCTGTCCTTTGGCCTCCAGAAAGGAAACGTTTTTGACCGGTAGCAGCTCTAGGACAACCATCACAAGACTACCACAGTTACAGCCACTTGATCACAGTACTGCTGCACGTTTTTGTTCATGGAGGAAAAAATAAACCACCGTTGCTTCATCTCAGCGTGTGTACATTTGAATCTATCCACCCTGGAGCACTCTGGTCATGTCTGCCTCGCATAGTAGAAATGAAGGTAAGACTCCTCACACCTCTACACAACTACCTGCCTTCAATCGCCTCTAAGTGGGGACAGAATAGGGAGACCCTGCACCAATTTTTTTTATTTATTTATTTTTACTGTACGGGTAGAATCACACGAGTGCAGTGAGAAAATATTCCATTGCACTCGGCCCCATCTAAGACAAGGCTGCAGCTCACATTTGTGAGTTTTTGCTCAGCCCTAACCAGACTGAGGAAAAAAAAAAATTACAGCATGCTGCAATTGTCGCGAGTCTCCTATTATTTGTACCCATACAAGTCTATCGGCGCGAGAGAAACATAGGACTGCACTCAGATGACATTCAAGTGCAGTGCGATATACGCACATGCTGACAATGGAGGAGATGCGGTGATTAATCTCCCCCTGTCCTCCGAGGCTGTGCTCCGATTACAGGATTGGATCACAGTCAAATGACACTCGGACCAACCTCGCAGCAGAGCCTGAGCCGAGGGTCATTAGCATATCGCTTCTGATGCTCTTGCATCGGATTCCATATGCCAGTGTGACCCCGGCCTACGATATAGATGCACATAGCGCCTATGAATGAAAGCAGTCAGCTGACACGCAGACTTGCTGCCACTCAGTGTGGGGGCTTGGCTGGCTGCAACCAATCACAGGCACCGGTGGATGGAGAAAGCAGTGTATATTCAATGAATGTTAACTAGATGCTCCAGAAGTGAGGGTGTGGCTTGGAAGCAGCTTGCAAGTAAACATCGTCATCTGTTGGCTGAGGTAATAGGAGCAAACAGGAGCTAATGAGCTCAGTGTGTGTTTCCTCAAGGGAAGAGTTTAGAAGAAAAATTGGTTCAGGTGTAAGTTGTGTCACAATTACTTGATATAAAAAACCTGGCCAAGAGGCGCAGGAGTCGGCACCTAGGCTTGGAAGAGAGCAGTTGTGTGCGCAGTGTAGCAGATTTGCAGCTGAACATGCGTGACCTGAGTGTAGCGCCCATGAGCCATCAGGAGCTACAGGGTACTGCATCCTGTCAGAGATGCACAGCCTGCCCCCAGGGACCTAGAAGACCAGTGCCGGTAACACCAAAATACTCATACAATCCCTGTTTTATTTCCCCCCAAACTGGTGACAGGCTATGGTTGGACCCAATGGATGGCCACATAGGGGTGGGACTGATCCAGTCCACTAAATTACATCCAGGGAGAAGGGTCAAAAAACAGTAAGAGGAGGTGAAAGAAGACGGACGTAAATGGTACTGACGGGAGAGTGTAGCCGTGGCCTGTCGGGCTCAGGCGTGTGGTAGCCGAAGGAGTACTGCGGAGTACTCTCAGAACCATAGCACCGACGAGGTGCAGAGCCTTAGGTCATGGAAACGCTCCAGGCAGACCTGATAAAATCTGCACAGTGAGGGGACCATCCAGGACCTCTCCGGACCGTAAAGTTTGGGGCACAGTAACGTCGGGAGAACCTGGGAACGAGACAGAGATCTGACCCAACAGGGTTCAAGTTACCTGCCGTACGGACTAAGACTGAAAGACAACCAGGAGGGGACTCCCAGACGCTCCAAGCCATGGGGACCCACCAACCAGAGACAGGTGCAGGTGAAGTAAGCCACCAGGTCACCATACTGGCACTGGAACTAAGGGGACCAGCCTCCATCGGGTTGCCAGAAACATCTCAGTGAATAAAGAACCAGTTACACTGCAATCCCTTGTGTGGTCTACCTTCTTTCTGTGCCTCAGTATTATTAATGGACATAATAACAACCACCATCATCTATCCCCCTGGGGCCTGGCCCTACTTGCGGGGGGCCACAACATCCAGGCTGCCATTAACATCAGCCCCAGCGATGAGAGACTGTGCAGCGGCGGCTCCATCCATATAGCCGCAGCCCGCAAGTGGCGTCATAATAAAAACTCTATTATTATCCCTGTAAATACCCCTTTTTAAAAGCTACACCACCCCCCCAAGGTCATGGAACCGGGCACCAGCCATTACACACGTGACACTTCCCAGTGAAACCAGGCCCCGGGACCGAGTACCTCATAGCCCTGGGGTGCGACAAGAGCAGTGAGTAAAATGGTACAGAGAGTGACACGCACCAGTAGAAGACCATGACCTGCACCAGTACAGGATCGTTACCTGCGCATGTTGAAGACCTGTGATCAGTGTCAGTGGAACACTGAACTGATCCACAAAAGGGCCGAGAGACTACCCGGCTGTAGCAGAGGATGATTTTCATGGGCCATTGCTTCCTGCGCAGGCAAACAATATGCTTCAGAGCATAAAGGCGGAGATACCTTGTCTAGGACTTGCAGCCTAGCAAGTTGTGTCTCCAACCCCACTAGGGACTGTGCACTGTTTAGTATTTTTAGATGAGTAGACTACAGTAACGAATCGAGTGATACTGATGTAGCACCCAGAGATATGGGGTATTTGGTCCAGGGCAGTTGCAATTGGGAATGTCACTCTGGTGGCCGTGTCCCGTGTCCTGGGCCCCTTTTGTAATGGGGAGTATTTACAGGGGAGATAAGAGTTTTTGTCATGTGACGCCACCTGCGGGTTGTGGTTAAGGATTGAGAACTGCCGCTGCTAAATGTGGGTATTACCAGAGCTGATGGTAGTGGCAGTTGTGATGGTAGGCCCTCCGCAGGTAGGGCTGTGCCTGGGAGATGTAACAGGGACAATAACGGAGACCACACCAGGTTCTCTTTAACAGTCTCTACTCACTGTGGACCCAGGGGTTGCTGGTTCAGGTCCCTTGGAAGACCAGTGCCAGTGTAGTGACCTACACTTGTGTAGTGTGTAGTGTAGTGCAATGTAGTGAACTACATCTACACATTGCTCTTTCCCCAGCACTCTCTGTAGATTGGGTCCCCGTAGCATAGAGCGTTTGGGGGCCCTGACTGTCCCTTTTGGGGTACAGTCTCCTTCTCTGTACGGCAGACCCTGCGGGGAGGTAAGTGTTCGAACCCCGATCCTAGTTTACTGCTGATGCCCCCGGATTATTTGGTTCGGTGAAATCCGTGAAGGTGTCCTCACCGGGCAGGTATTTGCCAAACAGTTTAAAACTTGCGCTTGACCTAGAGCCCTGTGCCCCGTTCGTGCTCCGGTCCCAGCGGTATCTCCGGTACCCGTCCTGGCGACCTCTCTCCTGTGCCCCCGGGGGTCACTGTTACACAGACCCAGCTCAGGCATGTCCGCACACCTCTCCTGTGTGCTACACTCTCCTAACTGACTGATGACACCTCCTACCAGGCTGGCTATACCCAGGGACTCGTTCCCATGACGACCATCCCCTTACATGGTTAACCCTCTATGCCCAGTGCGGAGTGGAGAACTAGGATTTAAATTCTGTTTTGGTGGAATCGGCAATGGTACACCAGGTTCCAGGGGCCAGGTCCTGCATCCCCTAGAGGATGCAGTTCCCTGTAATGCCCTGAGGTTCTCCGGGGCGCTACAATGACATTTCACTGCTAAAGGGATTCATGCGGGCGTCACACGGGACGATAAATCGTGCGATCACTTAAGCGATCGCACCCGCCCCCATCGTTTGTGCGTCACGGGCAATTAGTTGCCTGTGGAGCACAAAGTCGTTAACCCCGTCACACGTACTTACCTCCCAGGTGACGTCGCTGTGGACGGCGAACATCCTCTTCCTGAAGGAGGGACGTTCGGCGTCTCAGCGACGTCACACGGCAGCCGGTCAATAGAAGCGGAGGGGCGGAGATGAGCGGGACGTAAACATCCCGCCCACCTCCTTCCTTCCGCATTGCCGGCGGGACACAGGTAAGCTGTGTCCATCGCTCCCAGGGTGTCACACGGAGCGATGTGTGCTGCCACGGAAGCGACGAACAACCGGCGCACAGAAGGAGGAACGAGATTATGAAAATGAACGACGTGTCAACGAGCAATGATAAGGTGAGTATTTTTGCTCGTTCACAGTCGTTCGGAGGTGTCACATGGTACGATATCTCTGACGATGCCGGATGTGTGTCACTAACGACGTGACCCCCGACGACATATCGCCAGATATATCGTACCGTGTGACGCCCGCATTAGAGTACAATAATGTCGATGAAGATGTTAAGTTAGTGATAAGAGTAATAACATCTAAATAATACTGTGATTGCATTTTGTACACCTGTGCTGCCGATTAATCCACTGTGAAATAATCTGATTTACTACTGTTACTTGCGCTATATGAATATCTCACATTTAAAGTGTTAATCCTTAGTCAAGTGCCATTGGCCTAGCTTCAGCCTTAAAGGATTTCGAAATAGTCCCTTGCATATTTAAGAATGTGACGGGGTGTGCGACAGAGCAGGCAGGGACACCAGGCCAATGAACAATCCAACAAGTTTTATTGAAGCAGGGAGCATAGAACATCCAATATCAATATTGTTCTTTAGAGTCCACAATGAGTCCTCAAAGTTCTGGGGATGCCACCCGGCAATCTAATGCCAGAGAACACGTAGAAATAATCCTTGGAAGAAGTCAATGTATCCAACAGATTAGGGACACAACCCAATCCCACATGACATCTTCCATAAATCCACACACAGGTGTCGGGGTCTTGCCTCAGCGAAGATCCCAGCTGCTTGAATCTCAGCACACACTCAACTGACTGATCCAAGAGTGTGTCCTCTAGTGCCTGTGGATCACTCCTGGAGGGGAAGGGTTCACACCCACTTTTGAGTATGTGGCAATCTATGGAGAAGTCTCCAGAAGCTCATGGCTCCATTGTCTGCCACAGGCCTGTCTACTGGAGTCATCCCCAGCTGAGAAAAGCAAAAACAGCAAAGCAACCTACATGACCCTATATGGCATAGAGGACATGAATACAGGCCAGGGGGAGGAAGGACACACCGCCAAAAAGAACACATGGTTTTTCCAGCCAAACAGGAAAAAAAACAACAATCAATTGGAGCCAGAGGCCTGATTGGGAAGCAGGAACATCAACAAACAGATTAGAAACTGTCTCTTAATAGTAATCATGTGCAACGCCACAACTTAGTGGATTTCGCTTCTTCTGGTGGCTCACTTGGCAGAAGGTTCATTCTCGGTTAGTGACACCTGGACCTCAGTAGGGCAGGTTGGTAAAAAGTACACCACCATAACCTGGCTGTGGGTGGCCTGAATGTTGGACGAGTAGGGGAATAGTTGGAGCTGGAGCTCTGTTGGGCCTGGCCAATGTTGTGGCTTAGCTGATCGCATGGGCAGAACTCTAAAACTGTATCCCAAGAGGGTCTGGTATACGCAGGGTGTCTGGCCTTCTGCATGTGGTTAGTGGCATTGTCCCAATCATCTGGGTGTTGGTCGCCCATCTCCTCTACGATGAACATCGTGACAGCATACCAGCGCCTGGGTCTCCACACCCTCATGAAATACAAACCCTCGCAGAAGGTTATGGAGGTGCTGATGGAGATAGCCCCTTTTTATAGAACACCTGTTGATGAAGATATCATGGAGAGTGCCGTGTTTCTGAATAGGTCCATATGCCTGGATGAAGCTGAGGACAGTCCCCTGGACCAACTGCTATTCAGCTGCTTCTCCCTGTGGGATCTCCAGCCATTCCTCTGTGAACTGTTCCACAAACTTCTACTCCTCCATGATTTTGGCCCTGCAGACTTCGTAGGGGTTCTTCTTTGCCTTCTCATAGAGAAGGGCAGGGCCGCTAATCAGGGATTACAACCATGAGTGGTGTAGGGGACCCAGTGAAGAGGGTTGCTCGGCCTGGCCAGGGGTAATTACTTAGCTTTGTTAAGCCTCTGGCCCTGGCCCGTCCTCCCAACTTGTGAAGAAACAGAAAAGTGAGTATATACTTGTTGGATCTGTCTGCTTCTTTTTACATACTTATGTTGCTTGTACTTTATATAATTGTGCATGTGTCTGTGTATATATATTATATGTGTGTATGTGACTGTATATATGATGTGTGTATATAGTATATGAAGATCTGTGTATAAATAGTATATGTGCCTATATGTATATATAGTATGTGCCTGTGTATGTTCCTATATATGTGTGTGTGTGTGTGTGTGTGTGTGCCTTTCTGTACATATAGTATATGTCCTTGTGTTTATATATAGTATGTGTGTGTATTTGCATGTGTGTATATAGTATATGTATCTCTAAGTATATGTATCTAGAATTAGTAGGCATATATGTCCCTGTGTGTATATATAGTATATGTGCTTATGTGCATACACTCCCTGACAGACGTTCTGTCACTTATCCGTGTTATGTAAATAAAAGCTTATAACCTGACTTTAAATTCATCCATCGGTTTTATAAATTACTCTTTTGAAAGCTGAAACCCTCCCAAATTTGGTTTAGGTTATGAAAATAAAGTTGCTGCAAAGCTGAAATATTGATCAGTTAATGAACACAGAAAGGTCAGATTTTGGCAAGACAAACGTTTTAATATAATATATCATGCACCCAATCCTAGTTTACATCCTCACCTGTGCTCACTAAATGATTGCTTAATTAGTGGGTGTGTATAAAAAGAAGCCCAGCACCCCAGACCTTCAATTGAACTGCAACTTGACCTCTGACAACATGCCAAAAATCCACCCTGCGACCAAAGCCTTGATTATCAAGAGGCTGAAGACCAGATCCACTGCAGAGGTGGCTGGCACCTTTAATGTGTGTCAGCGTCAAGTACAAATAATTGAAAAAAGATTTGAAGAGACTGAAGGTGTTTATGACAAGCCCAGGTCCAGCAGACCCTGCAAGACAACTGCTTAGGAGGAACGTTTGTTGGTTAGAAAATCCAAAGCCAGCCCCTCTTCCACTGCAGCAGAGCTCCAACAGGCCTGGTCACCTCAAGACCCTGTGTCAACTAGAACAGTTTGTAGGATTCCGTCTCGAAATGGCCTCCATGATCGAATCCGTGCCCAGAAGCCAGCATTAAACAAAAGGCAATTAAATACCATGTGGCATTTGCCAAGTCCCACAGCCTGTTAAACAGATGGACTCTGGAAAAGTGGCAGAAGGTGGATTTCTCTGATGAATCTTCAGTTGAATTACACCACAGCTACAGCAAATACTGCAGGAGACCTACTGGAGCCCGTATGGATCCAAAATACACCCAGAAAACAGTTAAGTTTGGTGGTGGAAAGATCATAGTCTGGGGTTACATTCAGTATGGGGGTGTGCAAAACATTTGCAAGGTGGAAGGCAATATCAATAGCCTAAAACATCAAGAGGTATTAGCTACCTCTAACATTCCCAATCATAAAAGGGGTCAAATTCTGCAGCAGGATGGTGCACCATCTCATACATCCATCTCTACAACAAAGTTCATCCTGGCAAAGAGAATCAAGGTGATCAAGGACTGGCCAGCCCAGTCACCAGACATGAACATCATTGAGCATGTTCGGAGTAGGATGAAAGAAGAAGCTTGGAAGACAAAACCAAAGAATCTAGATGACCTCTGGGAGGCGTGTAAGACTGCATTCTCTGCTATTCCTGATGACTTCATCAATAAATTGTATGAATCATTGTTGAGCCGCATAGATGCAGTCCTTCAAGCTCATGGAAGTCACACAAAATATTAAATATGGCTCTAATAGCACCACAACTTAATTCACCAATGTTATGCAACATATCTTTGTATTAGAAGATAATTATTTGTTTGAATTTCACATTACTTTCTGTGGGCGACAAAACTTTTGTCTTGCCAAAATCTGACCTTTCTGTGTTCATTAAATGATCAATATTTCAGCTTTGCAGCAACTTTATTTTCATAACCTAAACCAAATTTGGGAGGGTTTCAGCTTTCAAAAGAGTAATTTATAAAACCAATGGATGAATTTAAAGTCAGATTATAAGCTTTTATTTACATAACATGGATAAGCGACAGAACTTCTGTCAGGGAGTGTAAATAGTATATATGTGCATGTGTGTATATATAGTACATGTATCTCTGTGCATAAATAGTATGTGTATGTACCCGTGTGTGTATATAGTATATGTGCTTGTGTATATATACCTGTGTGTATATATAGTATATGCGCTTGTGTGTATATGTGCTTGTGTGTGTATATATAGTATATGTGTGTATCTGCATGTGTTTATACAGTATACTGTATGTATCTCTGTGCATAAATAGTATGTATATATGTGCCTGTGTGTAAATATATTTTATCCATAGTATGGTATTTATATCAGGCTATTCCCCTCTTTTTTTGCTTGGATCTGCACTCTCCCCATTTGACACAGGTGTTATTAATCAGCAGGAGACTGCAAGAGGGGCCAGCCTTCTTTTTGCTCCCAGTTCACATATGGGAGCCAGTGGGAGGTGGGTGCACAGCTCCTCTCACTGTGTGCTGGTGCTGTGTGGTGGCTGCTGTCGTGGTGGTGTCGTGTCAGTGGGGCGGCGCGGCCTGGAGCCTTGGGGGCTTCGCCTTGCAGCATGGGTGCTGTGAGGCACCAGGTCGCCCGCCCTGCTGGCGTTTTGTCGCTGCGGCGGTGGTCAGTGCACAGTGCCACACAAAAAAGTCAGGTTAGGGACCCACTCAAGAGGTTTGCCGTGACGTGGCAGTGGGCTTAATACAATCTGATCAGAATGGTAACAAAAGAACCTCATGTTCTATTTAATTTTTTGCCTAGCGGCTTTAGATCAATGTATTTTTGGGATGTGCGATCCATGTCTTTTTTCTTCATAGTATGGTATTTATATCAGGCTATCTCCCTCTTTTTTTGCTTGGATCTGCACTCTCCCCATTTGACACAGGTGTTTTTAATCAGCAGGAGACTGCAAGAGGGGCCAGCCTTCTTTTTGCTCCCAGTTCACATATGGGAGCCAGTGGGAGGTGGGTGCAC
>NW_027444293.1:0-25501 GCF_048569485.1 Anomaloglossus baeobatrachus | reverse complement strand
AACAGGACAAGCTTGCATCTGTTATAGTTTTGGAGAAAAATGTGTTCATTTCATGTATGCGCGAAATGCCTTAAAAATGGCTTTAAATGGATT
This sequence comes from Anomaloglossus baeobatrachus, assembly GCF_048569485.1. Taxonomy (NCBI): domain Eukaryota; kingdom Metazoa; phylum Chordata; class Amphibia; order Anura; family Aromobatidae; genus Anomaloglossus; species Anomaloglossus baeobatrachus. The sequence continues at coordinate 25,408 of NW_027444293.1, read as the reverse complement.
TGGAGCATGGAGACGATTATCTCGGGAATTGCAAGATAACCAAACAAAACTTTTAGTGGATTTCTACTTATTTTATTAAATATCATCTCCACCAAACAGGACAAGCTTGCATCTGTTATAGTTTTGGAGAAAAATGTGTTCATTTCATGTATGCGCGAAATGCCTTAAAAATGGCTTTAAAATGGATTTGGAGCATGGAGACGATTATCTCGGGATTGCAAGATAACCAAACAAAACTTTTAGTGGATTTCTACTTATTTTATTAAATATCATCTCCACCAAACAGGACAAGCTTGCATCTGTTATAGTTTTGGAGAAAAATGTGTTCATTTCATGTATGCGCGAAATGCCTTAAAAATGGCTTTAAAATGGATTTGGAGCATGGAGACGATTATCTCGGGATTGCAAGATAACCAAACAAAACTTTTAGTGGATTTCTACTTATTTTATTAAATATCATCTCCCACGAAACAGGACAAGCTTGCATCTGTTATAGTTTTGGAGAAAAATGTGTTCATTTCATGTATGCGCGAAATGCCTTAAAAATGGCTTTAAAATGGATTTGGAGCATGGAGACGATTATCTCGGGATTGCAAGATAACCAAACAAAACTTTTAGTGGATTTCTACTTATTTTATTAAATATCATCTCCACCAAACAGGACAAGCTTGCATCTGTTATAGTTTTGGAGAAAAATGTGTTCATTTCATGTATGCGCGAAATGCCTTAAAAATGGCTTTAAAATGGATTTGGAGCATGGAGACGATTATCTCGGGATTGCAAGATAACCAAACAAAACTTTTAGTGGATTTCTACTTATTTTATTAAATATCATCTCCACCAAACAGGACAAGCTTGCATCTGTTATAGTTTTGGAGAAAAATGTGTTCATTTCATGTATGCGCGAAATGCCTTAAAAATGGCTTTAAAATGGATTTGGAGCATGGAGACGATTATCTCGGGATTGCAAGATAACCAAACAAAACTTTTAGTGGATTTCTACTTATTTTATTAAATATCATCTCCACCAAACAGGACAAGCTTGCATCTGTTATAGTTTTGGAGAAAAATGTGTTCATTTCATGTATGCGCGAAATGCCTTAAAAATGGCTTTAAAATGGATTTGGAGCATGGAGACGATTATCTCGGGATTGCAAGATAACCAAACAAAACTTTTAGTGGATTTCTACTTATTTTATTAAATATCATCTCCACCAAACAGGACAAGCTTGCATCTGTTATAGTTTTGGAGAAAAATGTGTTCATTTCATGTATGCGCGAAATGCCTTAAAAATGGCTTTAAAATGGATTTGGAGCATGGAGACGATTATCTCGGGATTGCAAGATAACCAAACAAAACTTTTAGTGGATTTCTACTTATTTTATTAAATATCATCTCCACCAAACAGGACAAGCTTGCATCTGTTATAGTTTTGGAGAAAAATGTGTTCATTTCATGTATGCGCGAAATGCCTTAAAAATGGCTTTAAAATGGATTTGGAGCATGGAGACGATTATCTCGGGATTGCAAGATAACCAAACAAAACTTTTAGTGGATTTCTACTTATTTTATTAAATATCATCTCCACCAAACAGGACAAGCTTGCATCTGTTATAGTTTTGGAGAAAAATGTGTTCATTTCATGTATGCGCGAAATGCCTTAAAAATGGCTTTAAAATGGATTTGGAGCATGGAGACGATTATCTCGGGATTGCAAGATAACCAAACAAAACTTTTAGTGGATTTCTACTTATTTTATTAAATATCATCTCCACCAAACAGGACAAGCTTGCATCTGTTATAGTTTTGGAGAAAAATGTGTTCATTTCATGTATGCGCGAAATGCCTTAAAAATGGCTTTAAAATGGATTTGGAGCATGGAGACGATTATCTCGGGATTGCAAGATAACCAAACAAAACTTTTAGTGGATTTCTACTTATTTTATTAAATATCATCTCCACCAAACAGGACAAGCTTGCATCTGTTATAGTTTTGGAGAAAAATGTGTTCATTTCATGTATGCGCGAAATGCCTTAAAAATGGCTTTAAAATGGATTTGGAGCATGGAGACGATTATCTCGGGATTGCAAGATAACCAAACAAAACTTTTAGTGGATTTCTACTTATTTTATTAAATATCATCTCCACCAAACAGGACAAGCTTGCATCTGTTATAGTTTTGGAGAAAAATGTGTTCATTTCATGTATGCGCGAAATGCCTTAAAAATGGCTTTAAAATGGATTTGGAGCATGGAGACGATTATCTCGGGATTGCAAGATAACCAAACAAAACTTTTAGTGGATTTCTACTTATTTTATTAAATATCATCTCCACCAAACAGGACAAGCTTGCATCTGTTATAGTTTTGGAGAAAAATGTGTTCATTTCATGTATGCGCGAAATGCCTTAAAAATGGCTTTAAAATGGATTTGGAGCATGGAGACGATTATCTCGGGATTGCAAGATAACCAAACAAAACTTTTAGTGGATTTCTACTTATTTTATTAAATATCATCTCCACCAAACAGGACAAGCTTGCATCTGTTATAGTTTTGGAGAAAAATGTGTTCATTTCATGTATGCGCGAAATGCCTTAAAAATGGCTTTAAAATGGATTTGGAGCATGGAGACGATTATCTCGGGATTGCAAGATAACCAAACAAAACTTTTAGTGGATTTCTACTTATTTTATTAAATATCATCTCCACCAAACAGGACAAGCTTGCATCTGTTATAGTTTTGGAGAAAAATGTGTTCATTTCATGTATGCGCGAAATGCCTTAAAAATGGCTTTAAAATGGATTTGGAGCATGGAGACGATTATCTCGGGATTGCAAGATAACCAAACAAAACTTTTAGTGGATTTCTACTTATTTTATTAAATATCATCTCCACCAAACAGGACAAGCTTGCATCTGTTATAGTTTTGGAGAAAAATGTGTTCATTTCATGTATGCGCGAAATGCCTTAAAAATGGCTTTAAAATGGATTTGGAGCATGGAGACGATTATCTCGGGATTGCAAGATAACCAAACAAAACTTTTAGTGGATTTCTACTTATTTTATTAAATATCATCTCCACCAAACAGGACAAGCTTGCATCTGTTATAGTTTTGGAGAAAAATGTGTTCATTTCATGTATGCGCGAAATGCCTTAAAAATGGCTTTAAAATGGATTTGGAGCATGGAGACGATTATCTCGGGATTGCAAGATAACCAAACAAAACTTTTAGTGGATTTCTACTTATTTTATTAAATATCATCTCCACCAAACAGGACAAGCTTGCATCTGTTATAGTTTTGGAGAAAAATGTGTTCATTTCATGTATGCGCGAAATGCCTTAAAAATGGCTTTAAAATGGATTTGGAGCATGGAGACGATTATCTCGGGATTGCAAGATAACCAAACAAAACTTTTAGTGGATTTCTACTTATTTTATTAAATATCATCTCCACCAAACAGGACAAGCTTGCATCTGTTATAGTTTTGGAGAAAAATGTGTTCATTTCATGTATGCGCGAAATGCCTTAAAAATGGCTTTAAAATGGATTTGGAGCATGGAGACGATTATCTCGGGATTGCAAGATAACCAAACAAAACTTTTAGTGGATTTCTACTTATTTTATTAAATATCATCTCCACCAAACAGGACAAGCTTGCATCTGTTATAGTTTTGGAGAAAAATGTGTTCATTTCATGTATGCGCGAAATGCCTTAAAAATGGCTTTAAAATGGATTTGGAGCATGGAGACGATTATCTCGGGATTTGCAAGATAACCAAACAAAACTTTTAGTGGATTTCTACTTATTTTATTAAATATCATCTCCACCAAACAGGACAAGCTTGCATCTGTTATAGTTTTGGAGAAAAATGTGTTCATTTCATGTATGCGCGAAATGCCTTAAAAATGGCTTTAAAATGGATTTGGAGCATGGAGACGATTATCTCGGGATTGCAAGATAACCAAACAAAACTTTTAGTGGATTTCTACTTATTTTATTAAATATCATCTCCACCAAACAGGACAAGCTTGCATCTGTTATAGTTTTGGAGAAAAATGTGTTCATTTCATGTATGCGCGAAATGCCTTAAAAATGGCTTTAAAATGGATTTGGAGCATGGAGACGATTATCTCGGGATTGCAAGATAACCAAACAAAACTTTTAGTGGATTTCTACTTATTTTATTAAATATCATCTCCACCAAACAGGACAAGCTTGCATCTGTTATAGTTTTGGAGAAAAATGTGTTCATTTCATGTATGCGCGAAATGCCTTAAAAATGGCTTTAAAATGGATTTGGAGCATGGAGACGATTATCTCGGGATTGCAAGATAACCAAACAAAACTTTTAGTGGATTTCTACTTATTTTATTAAATATCATCTCCACCAAACAGGACAAGCTTGCATCTGTTATAGTTTTGGAGAAAAATGTGTTCATTTCATGTATGCGCGAAATGCCTTAAAAATGGCTTTAAAATGGATTTGGAGCATGGAGACGATTATCTCGGGATTGCAAGATAACCAAACAAAACTTTTAGTGGATTTCTACTTATTTTATTAAATATCATCTCCACCAAACAGGACAAGCTTGCATCTGTTATAGTTTTGGAGAAAAATGTGTTCATTTCATGTATGCGCGAAATGCCTTAAAAATGGCTTTAAAATGGATTTGGAGCATGGAGACGATTATCTCGGGATTGCAAGATAACCAAACAAAACTTTTAGTGGATTTCTACTTATTTTATTAAATATCATCTCCACCAAACAGGACAAGCTTGCATCTGTTATAGTTTTGGAGAAAAATGTGTTCATTTCATGTATGCGCGAAATGCCTTAAAAATGGCTTTAAAATGGATTTGGAGCATGGAGACGATTATCTCGGGATTGCAAGATAACCAAACAAAACTTTTAGTGGATTTCTACTTATTTTATTAAATATCATCTCCACCAAACAGGACAAGCTTGCATCTGTTATAGTTTTGGAGAAAAATGTGTTCATTTCATGTATGCGCGAAATGCCTTAAAAATGGCTTTAAAATGGATTTGGAGCATGGAGACGATTATCTCGGGATTGCAAGATAACCAAACAAAACTTTTAGTGGATTTCTACTTATTTTATTAAATATCATCTCCACCAAACAGGACAAGCTTGCATCTGTTATAGTTTTGGAGAAAAATGTGTTCATTTCATGTATGCGCGAAATGCCTTAAAAATGGCTTTAAAAATGGATTTGGAGCATGGAGACGATTATCTCGGGATTGCAAGATAACCAAACAAAACTTTTAGTGGATTTCTACTTATTTTATTAAATATCATCTCCACCAAACAGGACAAGCTTGCATCTGTTATAGTTTTGGAGAAAAATGTGTTCATTTCATGTATGCGCGAAATGCCTTAAAAATGGCTTTAAAATGGATTTGGAGCATGGAGACGATTATCTCGGGATTGCAAGATAACCAAACAAAACTTTTAGTGGATTTCTACTTATTTTATTAAATATCATCTCCACCAAACAGGACAAGCTTGCATCTGTTATAGTTTTGGAGAAAAATGTGTTCATTTCATGTATGCGCGAAATGCCTTAAAAATGGCTTTAAAATGGATTTGGAGCATGGAGACGATTATCTCGGGATTGCAAGATAACCAAACAAAACTTTTAGTGGATTTCTACTTATTTTATTAAATATCATCTCCACCAAACAGGACAAGCTTGCATCTGTTATAGTTTTGGAGAAAAATGTGTTCATTTCATGTATGCGCGAAATGCCTTAAAAATGGCTTTAAAATGGATTTGGAGCATGGAGACGATTATCTCGGGATTGCAAGATAACCAAACAAAACTTTTAGTGGATTTCTACTTATTTTATTAAATATCATCTCCACCAAACAGGACAAGCTTGCATCTGTTATAGTTTTGGAGAAAAATGTGTTCATTTCATGTATGCGCGAAATGCCTTAAAAATGGCTTTAAAATGGATTTGGAGCATGGAGACGATTATCTCGGGATTGCAAGATAACCAAACAAAACTTTTAGTGGATTTCTACTTATTTTATTAAATATCATCTCCACCAAACAGGACAAGCTTGCATCTGTTATAGTTTTGGAGAAAAATGTGTTCATTTCATGTATGCGCGAAATGCCTTAAAAATGGCTTTAAAATGGATTTGGAGCATGGAGACGATTATCTCGGGATTGCAAGATAACCAAACAAAACTTTTAGTGGATTTCTACTTATTTTATTAAATATCATCTCCACCAAACAGGACAAGCTTGCATCTGTTATAGTTTTGGAGAAAAATGTGTTCATTTCATGTATGCGCGAAATGCCTTAAAAATGGCTTTAAAATGGATTTGGAGCATGGAGACGATTATCTCGGGATTGCAATATAACCAAACAAAACTTTTAGTGGATTTCTACTTATTTTATTAAATATCATCTCCACCAAACAGGACAAGCTTGCATCTGTTATAGTTTTGGAGAAAAATGTGTTCATTTCATGTATGCGCGAAATGCCTTAAAAATGGCTTTAAAATGGATTTGGAGCATGGAGACGATTATCTCGGGATTGCAAGATAACCAAACAAAACTTTTAGTGGATTTCTACTTATTTTATTAAATATCATCTCCACCAAACAGGACAAGCTTGCATCTGTTATAGTTTTGGAGAAAAATGTGTTCATTTCATGTATGCGCGAAATGCCTTAAAAATGGCTTTAAAATGGATTTGGAGCATGGAGACGATTATCTCGGGATTGCAAGATAACCAAACAAAACTTTTAGTGGATTTCTACTTATTTTATTAAATATCATCTCCACCAAACAGGACAAGCTTGCATCTGTTATAGTTTTGGAGAAAAATGTGTTCATTTCATGTATGCGCGAAATGCCTTAAAAATGGCTTTAAAATGGATTTGGAGCATGGAGACGATTATCTCGGGATTGCAAGATAACCAAACAAAACTTTTAGTGGATTTCTACTTATTTTATTAAATATCATCTCCACCAAACAGGACAAGCTTGCATCTGTTATAGTTTTGGAGAAAAATGTGTTCATTTCATGTATGCGCGAAATGCCTTAAAAATGGCTTTAAAATGGATTTGGAGCATGGAGACGATTATCTCGGGATTGCAATATAACCAAACAAAACTTTTAGTGGATTTCTACTTATTTTATTAAATATCATCTCCACCAAACAGGACAAGCTTGCATCTGTTATAGTTTTGGAGAAAAATGTGTTCATTTCATGTATGCGCGAAATGCCTTAAAAATGGCTTTAAAATGGATTTGGAGCATGGAGACGATTATCTCGGGATTGCAAGATAACCAAACAAAACTTTTAGTGGATTTCTACTTATTTTATTAAATATCATCTCCACCAAACAGGACAAGCTTGCATCTGTTATAGTTTTGGAGAAAAATGTGTTCATTTCATGTATGCGCGAAATGCCTTAAAAATGGCTTTAAAATGGATTTGGAGCATGGAGACGATTATCTCGGGATTGCAAGATAACCAAACAAAACTTTTAGTGGATTTCTACTTATTTTATTAAATATCATCTCCACCAAACAGGACAAGCTTGCATCTGTTATAGTTTTGGAGAAAAATGTGTTCATTTCATGTATGCGCGAAATGCCTTAAAAATGGCTTTAAAATGGATTTGGAGCATGGAGACGATTATCTCGGGATTGCAAGATAACCAAACAAAACTTTTAGTGGATTTCTACTTATTTTATTAAATATCATCTCCACCAAACAGGACAAGCTTGCATCTGTTATAGTTTTGGAGAAAAATGTGTTCATTTCATGTATGCGCGAAATGCCTTAAAAATGGCTTTAAAATGGATTTGGAGCATGGAGACGATTATCTCGGGATTGCAAGATAACCAAACAAAACTTTTAGTGGATTTCTACTTATTTTATTAAATATCATCTCCACCAAACAGGACAAGCTTGCATCTGTTATAGTTTTGGAGAAAAATGTGTTCATTTCATGTATGCGCGAAATGCCTTAAAAATGGCTTTAAAATGGATTTGGAGCATGGAGACGATTATCTCGGGATTGCAAGATAACCAAACAAAACTTTTAGTGGATTTCTACTTATTTTATTAAATATCATCTCCACCAAACAGGACAAGCTTGCATCTGTTATAGTTTTGGAGAAAAATGTGTTCATTTCATGTATGCGCGAAATGCCTTAAAAATGGCTTTAAAATGGATTTGGAGCATGGAGACGATTATCTCGGGATTGCAATATAACCAAACAAAACTTTTAGTGGATTTCTACTTATTTTATTAAATATCATCTCCACCAAACAGGACAAGCTTGCATCTGTTATAGTTTTGGAGAAAAATGTGTTCATTTCATGTATGCGCGAAATGCCTTAAAAATGGCTTTAAAATGGATTTGGAGCATGGAGACGATTATCTCGGGATTGCAAGATAACCAAACAAAACTTTTAGTGGATTTCTACTTATTTTATTAAATATCATCTCCACCAAACAGGACAAGCTTGCATCTGTTATAGTTTTGGAGAAAAATGTGTTCATTTCATGTATGCGCGAAATGCCTTAAAAATGGCTTTAAAATGGATTTGGAGCATGGAGACGATTATCTCGGGATTGCAATATAACCAAACAAAACTTTTAGTGGATTTCTACTTATTTTATTAAATATCATCTCCACCAAACAGGACAAGCTTGCATCTGTTATAGTTTTGGAGAAAAATGTGTTCATTTCATGTATGCTGTCACGCTCCCCGGGTCCTCACCCCCGCTCCCCGGCTCACCTGCCACGCTGCCCGCTCCTCAGCCCCCGGATTCCGTCCGTCCCAGGCCCCCTGGTCCCCGATCCCGGCGCCCGACGGCTTCCCAGGACCTGGCCGGCTCTCCTGCGTCCTCCTCTCAGCCTCCTTCCCTGGCTTCTGGCACCCGGGCGGCGCGCATGCGCGTTAGGGCGCGCGCGCGGTCACTGACCCTTTCTTAAAGGGCCAGCGTCCATTAACAGGAAATGAGGTTGAACAGGTACTGGGTATAAAGGGGGTTATTGTCCAAGGGGGCGGGGCCTGATCTTCGTGTTCCCTGAGCTAGGAGTCAGGTCTCCTGGTGTTTATGTGCCTGTACTCACCTATCTCTCTTTGTAGAGCCGTACCTGCCTCGCCATCCAGTCAGCCGTATCCTGAACCCCGCACACTGTCCGTCTGCCATCTGACAGTCCGTACCATCTCGGATCCCTGCGGTGACCCGTCATCTCGCTCCTGAGGTTCCGGACCCCGCCTGATATCATCTCGGCTTCCGAACCTGAGCTACGTCACCAGGACTACCATCTGTGACTCCGTGGTCCCAGGGACTCCTCCGCTGCCTTCACTTGCACGGACTGTTCTGCTGCCCATCAGTGCTTCAGCTGCCGGACTCCCTACCACCATCTTCGAGTTCGGTCCAGTGGATCCACCTCCTGGGTCTGCCCGACCGCCCGGCCGTGACAGTAAGATCAGGCCATGGATCCCGCTGCAGCACTAGCGGCCTTGCAAGAGGAACTCCAACGTCAGCATGAAGTCCAGACCCGCATGTTGCAATTTATGACCTCCGTGGACACCCGCCTGTACACGTTACAAGCATCAATGACGCCTGCGGCACCCAGGTCCCCAGCTAGGCAAGCCATGGCTCCCGCACCAGTGGCAGCCTCTTCAGATGCTTCCCGTCTCCGTTTGGCGTCACCACCTCGTTATGCTGGAGATCCCAAGACCTGCAGGGGCTTCATAAACCAGTGTTCCCTTCATTTCACGCAGCTGCCACATCTGTTCGCCTCTGACCAAGCCAAGGTCGCCTTTACAATGTCTCATCTGGAGGGCGAGGCGCTGGCGTGGATGAACCCCTTGTGGGAGAAGGAGGACCCCATGACCAAGAACCTTCAAGACTTCCTGCAGGCCTTTCGCAGCACCTTCGACGAGCCGGGACGCGCCTCTGCGTCTGCTTCATCCCTCCTCCGCCTACGTCAAGGAACACTGACGGTGGGCCAATATGCCATCCGTTTCCGTACTTTGGCTTCTGAACTCGGGTGGAATAATGAGGCCCTGACAGCCGCCTTCTGGGAAGGACTCTCGAGTCGCATCAAGGATGAGTTGGCGGGTCGTGACGTGCCCTCCACCCTAGATGCCCTGATTGCCCTAGCCACTCGAGTGGACATTCGTTTCCAGGAACGCTCCAAAGAGCTGTATCGTGAGAGACGTGCAGTACGGCACTCCCCTCCTCCACAGAAGTCCTCTGTGCCTCACTCATCAACAGCTGGGATTCCTGTCCACGAGCCCATGCAGGTTGACCGAGTACGACAGTCTGACCAACGTAGAGCAGAGCGGCTCGCCAAAGGCCTCTGCTTTTACTGCGGAGAGGGCACTCATCTCTTACGCTCCTGTCCGGAAAGGCCGGGAAACTCCAAAGCCTAGGGTTGGTAGGAGAGGCCACCCTAGGTGCTGGGACTCTCTCAGACCCAGTTATGTGGACGGTACAAGTGTCAACAGGAGAGACGCGCTTCACGGCTGAGGCATACCTCGACTCCGGAGCAGCAGGCAATTTTATCCAGCAGGCCACGGTGGACAAGTACCAGCTGCCTGTTACTCCACTCGATAAGCCCCTAGTGATTGCCTCGGTGGATGGGAGACCCCTCTCTGATACCATCTCCTGGATCACCAAGCCGGTGGAATTGCGTATAGGTGCTCTGCACACCGAGAACATCGCTCTCTACGTCCTTCCACACATGTCCCATCAAATCCTGCTGGGACTTCCTTGGTTGCGGACACACGAACCATCAGTCATCTGGGGTACTGGCGAGATCACTCGTTGGGGCTCTGCTTGTCATGAGAGATGTCTAAAGTCCCTACAACCAATCCGACGTCCCCCGGCTCCAGAGAACCTACCGGAACTGCCCTCGGCCTATTGGTCCTTCGCGGACGTTTTTGACAAGAAGGAGTCTGAGGTACTTCCGCCACACCGTCCCTACGATTGCGCCATCGACCTGCTCCCAGGAACAACACCACCTCGAGGACGGATATATCCGTTGTCTCCAGCTGAAACCAGGGCCATGTCCACATACATCACGGAAAGCCTGGCAAAGGGATTCATCCGGAGATCCTCCTCTCCTGCGGGAGCAGGCTTCTTCTTCGTTAAGAAGAAAGAGGGTGACCTTCGCCCATGCATTGACTACCGGGGCTTGAATCAGATCACCATAAAAAACAAGTACCCCCTACCGCTCATCCCCGAATTGTTCGACCGGCTCAGAGGAGCCCGTGTGTTCACCAAACTGGATCTTCGGGGTGCCTACAACCTAGTTCGTATCCGCTCTGGGGACGAATGGAAGACCGCATTTAATACTCGCGACGGGCACTACGAGTACTGCGTGATGCCCTTCGGTCTGTGTAACGCTCCTGCCGTATTCCAAGAACTGGTGAACGACATTTTCCGGGACCTCCTCTACCTCTGTGTAGTAGTTTATCTGGATGACATCCTTGTCTTCTCTCCGGACCTCCAGACCCACAGAGAGAACGTAAAGCTGGTTCTACAAAGACTGAGAGAGAATCGTCTCTACGCCAAATATGAGAAGTGCGTCTTTGAGCAGTCTTCTCTTCCTTTCCTGGGATACATCATCTCGGGTACTGGGTTGCAGATGGATCCAAAGAAGGTCTCCTCCATACTCAACTGGCCTCCCCCTTCTGGACTGAAGGCAATCCAACGGTTCCTGGGATTCGCCAACTACTACCGCCAGTTTATCCCGCACTTCTCCGCCCTGACTGCTCCTCTCTCCGCTTTGACCAAAAAGGAGGCTAAACCAAAGGACTGGTCACCTGCGGCCGACGCCGCGTTTTGCTCTTTGAAGCGAGCTTTCGCCTCCTCTCCTGTACTCCACCGACCGGAGTTAAACCGCCAGTTCACCTTGGAGGTGGATGCCTCCTCCTCAGGAGCCGGAGCAGTGCTCATGCAAAAATCCTCCTCCGGGAAGATGGTGACTTGCGGTTTCTTTTCTAAGAGCTTCTCAGCACCTGAACGGAATTACACCATCGGTGACCGAGAATTATTGGCGGTCAAACTAGCTCTGGAGGAGTGGCGTTACCTCCTGGAAGGAGCAGTGTACCCCGTGACCATCTACACGGACCACAAGAACCTGGAATACCTGCGGTCCGCTCAGCGACTGAACCCACGGCAAGCCAGGTGGTCCTTATTCTTTGCCAGGTTTGACTTCCAGCTCCACTTCCGACCCGCGGACAAGAATGTACGCGCCGATGCCTTGTCTAGGTCCCTCATGCCCATGGAGCAGGAGGAAGAGACTACCCAACCTATCATCCCTCCTAGCAAGATTGTTCCGGTGGCTCCCGTCACTCTGGCCCAAATACCACCCGGGAAGACCTATGTCTCAGAGACCGACAGGCTAAAAGTGTTACACTGGGGTCATGCCTCAAAAACAGCCGGCCATGCAGGCCAGAAGAGAACATGGGGTGCGATTGTACGCCATTACTGGTGGCCATCCCTTCGCACTGACGTCGCCGCCTTTGTCTCTGCCTGCTCCTCTTGTGCCAGGAACAAGACGCCCAAACACCTGCCCTATGGCCGTCTTCTGCCTCTACCGATACCCTCAGTTCCGTGGCAACACATAGCTATGGACTTTATTACGGACTTGCCATTGTCATCCGGACACACAGTCATATGGGTCGTGGTGGATCGGTTCTCTAAAATGGCCCATTTCGTCCCTATGGCTGGACTGCCCTCTGCTCAGGAACTCGCGGACGCCTATATACAACACATCTTCCGCTTGCATGGCTTTCCATTGCACATCGTATCAGACAGAGGAACTCAGTTCACTTCCCGCTTCTGGAGGGCTCTCTGTAACCATCTGGGAGTGACTCTGGACTTTTCATCTGCATACCATCCTCAGTCTAATGGCCAGGTAGAGAGGGTCAATCAAATCTTGACCTCTTTCTTACGTCACTACGTCAATGCCCATCATGACGACTGGTCCGCCCTTCTACCTTGGGCTGAATTCTCCCACAACCACCACTTCAGTGAGTCGTCCTCCAGCTCTCCCTTCCATGTTGTTTACGGGCTTCAGCCTTCCATCCCATTGCCTGTATCCCCCTCTTCGGATGTCCCTGCTGCAGATACAGTAGCCCGTGACTTTGCAAACATTTGGGACTCTGTCAAATCGTCCCTTGGGCGTGCTTCCCTGCGGATGAAAAGACACGCCGACAAGAGACGTCTGGACCCTCCGTGTTTCTCTCCTGGAGACCTCGTCTGGCTTGCTTCCCAGTACGTCCACCTGAAGATACCATTATACAAGCTGGGTCCTCGCTACATTGGGCCGTTTAAAGTCCTCAGCAAGATCAATGAGGTTTCCTACAAGCTACAGCTCCCGGCCACGATGAGGATACCCAACTCATTCCACGTCTCCCTGCTCAAGCCGGTTATCCTTGGTCCCTTCTCCGATGCTGCCAGTCCGGCCCCTCCACCTATTGCCGATGACGACATCTATGCGGTAAGGGATATCGTGGCCATGAAGACCGTACGAGGTCGGCAGTTCTTCCTGGTGGACTGGGAAGGGTATGGTCCTGAGGATAGGTCTTGGGAGCCCAGGAAAAACGTGGGCACTCCTCTTATCCGTGCCTTCATGTCCCGGTTGCGGGGTGGGGGGCGTGGGGGGGGGGGTACTGTCACGCTCCCCGGGTCCTCACCCCCGCTCCCCGGCTCACCTGCCACGCTGCCCGCTCCTCAGCCCCCGGATTCCGTCCGTCCCAGGCCCCCTGGTCCCCGATCCCGGCGCCCGACGGCTTCCCAGGACCTGGCCGGCTCTCCTGCGTCCTCCTCTCAGCCTCCTTCCCTGGCTTCTGGCACCCGGGCGGCGCGCATGCGCGTTAGGGCGCGCGCGCGGTCACTGACCCTTTCTTAAAGGGCCAGCGTCCATTAACAGGAAATGAGGTTGAACAGGTACTGGGTATAAAGGGGGTTATTGTCCAAGGGGGCGGGGCCTGATCTTCGTGTTCCCTGAGCTAGGAGTCAGGTCTCCTGGTGTTTATGTGCCTGTACTCACCTATCTCTCTTTGTAGAGCCGTACCTGCCTCGCCATCCAGTCAGCCGTATCCTGAACCCCGCACACTGTCCGTCTGCCATCTGACAGTCCGTACCATCTCGGATCCCTGCGGTGACCCGTCATCTCGCTCCTGAGGTTCCGGACCCCGCCTGATATCATCTCGGCTTCCGAACCTGAGCTACGTCACCAGGACTACCATCTGTGACTCCGTGGTCCCAGGGACTCCTCCGCTGCCTTCACTTGCACGGACTGTTCTGCTGCCCATCAGTGCTTCAGCTGCCGGACTCCCTACCACCATCTTCGAGTTCGGTCCAGTGGATCCACCTCCTGGGTCTGCCCGACCGCCCGGCCGTGACATATGCGCGAAATGCCTTAAAAATGGCTTTAAAATGGATTTGGAGCATGGAGACGATTATCTCGGGATTGCAAGGTAACCAAACAAAACTTTTAGTGGATTTCTACTTATTTTATTAAATATCATCTCCACCAAACAGGACAAGCTTGCATCTGTTATAGTTTTGGAGAAAAATGTGTTCATTTCATGTATGCGCGAAATGCCTTAAAAATGGCTTTAAAATGGATTTGGAGCATGGAGACGATTATCTCGGGATTGCAAGATAACCAAACAAAACTTTTAGTGGATTTCTACTTATTTTATTAAATATCATCTCCACCAAACAGGACAAGCTTGCATCTGTTATAGTTTTGGAGAAAAATGTGTTCATTTCATGTATGCGCGAAATGCCTTAAAAATGGCTTTAAAATGGATTTGGAGCATGGAGACGATTATCTCGGGATTGCAAGATAACCAAACAAAACTTTTAGTGGATTTCTACTTATTTTATTAAATATCATCTCCACCAAACAGGACAAGCTTGCATCTGTTATAGTTTTGGAGAAAAATGTGTTCATTTCATGTATGCGCGAAATGCCTTAAAAATGGCTTTAAAATGGATTTGGAGCATGGAGACGATTATCTCGGGATTGCAATATAACCAAACAAAACTTTTAGTGGATTTCTACTTATTTTATTAAATATCATCTCCACCAAACAGGACAAGCTTGCATCTGTTATAGTTTTGGAGAAAAATGTGTTCATTTCATGTATGCGCGAAATGCCTTAAAAATGGCTTTAAAATGGATTTGGAGCATGGAGACGATTATCTCGGGATTGCAAGATAACCAAACAAAACTTTTAGTGGATTTCTACTTATTTTATTAAATATCATCTCCACCAAACAGGACAAGCTTGCATCTGTTATAGTTTTGGAGAAAAATGTGTTCATTTCATGTATGCGCGAAATGCCTTAAAAATGGCTTTAAAATGGATTTGGAGCATGGAGACGATTATCTCGGGATTGCAAGATAACCAAACAAAACTTTTAGTGGATTTCTACTTATTTTATTAAATATCATCTCCACCAAACAGGACAAGCTTGCATCTGTTATAGTTTTGGAGAAAAATGTGTTCATTTCATGTATGCGCGAAATGCCTTAAAAATGGCTTTAAAATGGATTTGGAGCATGGAGACGATTATCTCGGGATTGCAAGATAACCAAACAAAACTTTTAGTGGATTTCTACTTATTTTATTAAATATCATCTCCACCAAACAGGACAAGCTTGCATCTGTTATAGTTTTGGAGAAAAATGTGTTCATTTCATGTATGCGCGAAATGCCTTAAAAATGGCTTTAAAATGGATTTGGAGCATGGAGACGATTATCTCGGGATTGCAAGATAACCAAACAAAACTTTTAGTGGATTTCTACTTATTTTATTAAATATCATCTCCACCAAACAGGACAAGCTTGCATCTGTTATAGTTTTGGAGAAAAATGTGTTCATTTCATGTATGCGCGAAATGCCTTAAAAATGGCTTTAAAATGGATTTGGAGCATGGAGACGATTATCTCGGGATTGCAAGATAACCAAACAAAACTTTTAGTGGATTTCTACTTATTTTATTAAATATCATCTCCACCAAACAGGACAAGCTTGCATCTGTTATAGTTTTGGAGAAAAATGTGTTCATTTCATGTATGCGCGAAATGCCTTAAAAATGGCTTTAAAATGGATTTGGAGCATGGAGACGATTATCTCGGGATTGCAAGATAACCAAACAAAACTTTTAGTGGATTTCTACTTATTTTATTAAATATCATCTCCACCAAACAGGACAAGCTTGCATCTGTTATAGTTTTGGAGAAAAATGTGTTCATTTCATGTATGCGCGAAATGCCTTAAAAATGGCTTTAAAATGGATTTGGAGCATGGAGACGATTATCTCGGGATTGCAAGATAACCAAACAAAACTTTTAGTGGATTTCTACTTATTTTATTAAATATCATCTCCACCAAACAGGACAAGCTTGCATCTGTTATAGTTTTGGAGAAAAATGTGTTCATTTCATGTATGCGCGAAATGCCTTAAAAATGGCTTTAAAATGGATTTGGAGCATGGAGACGATTATCTCGGGATTGCAAGATAACCAAACAAAACTTTTAGTGGATTTCTACTTATTTTATTAAATATCATCTCCACCAAACAGGACAAGCTTGCATCTGTTATAGTTTTGGAGAAAAATGTGTTCATTTCATGTATGCGCGAAATGCCTTAAAAATGGCTTTAAAATGGATTTGGAGCATGGAGACGATTATCTCGGGATTGCAAGATAACCAAACAAAACTTTTAGTGGATTTCTACTTATTTTATTAAATATCATCTCCACCAAACAGGACAAGCTTGCATCTGTTATAGTTTTGGAGAAAAATGTGTTCATTTCATGTATGCGCGAAATGCCTTAAAAATGGCTTTAAAATGGATTTGGAGCATGGAGACGATTATCTCGGGATTGCAAGATAACCAAACAAAACTTTTAGTGGATTTCTACTTATTTTATTAAATATCATCTCCACCAAACAGGACAAGCTTGCATCTGTTATAGTTTTGGAGAAAAATGTGTTCATTTCATGTATGCGCGAAATGCCTTAAAAATGGCTTTAAAATGGATTTGGAGCATGGAGACGATTATCTCGGGATTGCAAGATAACCAAACAAAACTTTTAGTGGATTTCTACTTATTTTATTAAATATCATCTCCACCAAACAGGACAAGCTTGCATCTGTTATAGTTTTGGAGAAAAATGTGTTCATTTCATGTATGCGCGAAATGCCTTAAAAATGGCTTTAAAATGGATTTGGAGCATGGAGACGATTATCTCGGGATTGCAAGATAACCAAACAAAACTTTTAGTGGATTTCTACTTATTTTATTAAATATCATCTCCACCAAACAGGACAAGCTTGCATCTGTTATAGTTTTGGAGAAAAATGTGTTCATTTCATGTATGCGCGAAATGCCTTAAAAATGGCTTTAAAATGGATTTGGAGCATGGAGACGATTATCTCGGGATTGCAAGATAACCAAACAAAACTTTTAGTGGATTTCTACTTATTTTATTAAATATCATCTCCACCAAACAGGACAAGCTTGCATCTGTTATAGTTTTGGAGAAAAATGTGTTCATTTCATGTATGCGCGAAATGCCTTAAAAATGGCTTTAAAATGGATTTGGAGCATGGAGACGATTATCTCGGGATTGCAAGATAACCAAACAAAACTTTTAGTGGATTTCTACTTATTTTATTAAATATCATCTCCACCAAACAGGACAAGCTTGCATCTGTTATAGTTTTGGAGAAAAATGTGTTCATTTCATGTATGCGCGAAATGCCTTAAAAATGGCTTTAAAATGGATTTGGAGCATGGAGACGATTATCTCGGGATTGCAAGATAACCAAACAAAACTTTTAGTGGATTTCTACTTATTTTATTAAATATCATCTCCACCAAACAGGACAAGCTTGCATCTGTTATAGTTTTGGAGAAAAATGTGTTCATTTCATGTATGCGCGAAATGCCTTAAAAATGGCTTTAAAATGGATTTGGAGCATGGAGACGATTATCTCGGGATTGCAAGATAACCAAACAAAACTTTTAGTGGATTTCTACTTATTTTATTAAATATCATCTCCACCAAACAGGACAAGCTTGCATCTGTTATAGTTTTGGAGAAAAATGTGTTCATTTCATGTATGCGCGAAATGCCTTAAAAATGGCTTTAAAATGGATTTGGAGCATGGAGACGATTATCTCGGGATTGCAAGATAACCAAACAAAACTTTTAGTGGATTTCTACTTATTTTATTAAATATCATCTCCACCAAACAGGACAAGCTTGCATCTGTTATAGTTTTGGAGAAAAATGTGTTCATTTCATGTATGCGCGAAATGCCTTAAAAATGGCTTTAAAATGGATTTGGAGCATGGAGACGATTATCTCGGGATTGCAAGATAACCAAACAAAACTTTTAGTGGATTTCTACTTATTTTATTAAATATCATCTCCACCAAACAGGACAAGCTTGCATCTGTTATAGTTTTGGAGAAAAATGTGTTCATTTCATGTATGCGCGAAATGCCTTAAAAATGGCTTTAAAATGGATTTGGAGCATGGAGACGATTATCTCGGGATTGCAAGATAACCAAACAAAACTTTTAGTGGATTTCTACTTATTTTATTAAATATCATCTCCACCAAACAGGACAAGCTTGCATCTGTTATAGTTTTGGAGAAAAATGTGTTCATTTCATGTATGCGCGAAATGCCTTAAAAATGGCTTTAAAATGGATTTGGAGCATGGAGACGATTATCTCGGGATTGCAAGATAACCAAACAAAACTTTTAGTGGATTTCTACTTATTTTATTAAATATCATCTCCACCAAACAGGACAAGCTTGCATCTGTTATAGTTTTGGAGAAAAATGTGTTCATTTCATGTATGCGCGAAATGCCTTAAAAATGGCTTTAAAATGGATTTGGAGCATGGAGACGATTATCTCGGGATTGCAAGATAACCAAACAAAACTTTTAGTGGATTTCTACTTATTTTATTAAATATCATCTCCACCAAACAGGACAAGCTTGCATCTGTTATAGTTTTGGAGAAAAATGTGTTCATTTCATGTATGCGCGAAATGCCTTAAAAATGGCTTTAAAATGGATTTGGAGCATGGAGACGATTATCTCGGGATTGCAAGATAACCAAACAAAACTTTTAGTGGATTTCTACTTATTTTATTAAATATCATCTCCACCAAACAGGACAAGCTTGCATCTGTTATAGTTTTGGAGAAAAATGTGTTCATTTCATGTATGCGCGAAATGCCTTAAAAATGGCTTTAAAATGGATTTGGAGCATGGAGACGATTATCTCGGGATTGCAAGATAACCAAACAAAACTTTTAGTGGATTTCTACTTATTTTATTAAATATCATCTCCACCAAACAGGACAAGCTTGCATCTGTTATAGTTTTGGAGAAAAATGTGTTCATTTCATGTATGCGCGAAATGCCTTAAAAATGGCTTTAAAATGGATTTGGAGCATGGAGACGATTATCTCGGGATTGCAAGATAACCAAACAAAACTTTTAGTGGATTTCTACTTATTTTATTAAATATCATCTCCACCAAACAGGACAAGCTTGCATCTGTTATAGTTTTGGAGAAAAATGTGTTCATTTCATGTATGCGCGAAATGCCTTAAAAATGGCTTTAAAATGGATTTGGAGCATGGAGACGATTATCTCGGGATTGCAAGATAACCAAACAAAACTTTTAGTGGATTTCTACTTATTTTATTAAATATCATCTCCACCAAACAGGACAAGCTTGCATCTGTTATAGTTTTGGAGAAAAATGTGTTCATTTCATGTATGCGCGAAATGCCTTAAAAATGGCTTTAAAATGGATTTGGAGCATGGAGACGATTATCTCGGGATTGCAAGATAACCAAACAAAACTTTTAGTGGATTTCTACTTATTTTATTAAATATCATCTCCACCAAACAGGACAAGCTTGCATCTGTTATAGTTTTGGAGAAAAATGTGTTCATTTCATGTATGCGCGAAATGCCTTAAAAATGGCTTTAAAATGGATTTGGAGCATGGAGACGATTATCTCGGGATTGCAAGATAACCAAACAAAACTTTTAGTGGATTTCTACTTATTTTATTAAATATCATCTCCACCAAACAGGACAAGCTTGCATCTGTTATAGTTTTGGAGAAAAATGTGTTCATTTCATGTATGCGCGAAATGCCTTAAAAATGGCTTTAAAATGGATTTGGAGCATGGAGACGATTATCTCGGGATTGCAAGATAACCAAACAAAACTTTTAGTGGATTTCTACTTATTTTATTAAATATCATCTCCACCAAACAGGACAAGCTTGCATCTGTTATAGTTTTGGAGAAAAATGTGTTCATTTCATGTATGCGCGAAATGCCTTAAAAATGGCTTTAAAATGGATTTGGAGCATGGAGACGATTATCTCGGGATTGCAAGATAACCAAACAAAACTTTTAGTGGATTTCTACTTATTTTATTAAATATCATCTCCACCAAACAGGACAAGCTTGCATCTGTTATAGTTTTGGAGAAAAATGTGTTCATTTCATGTATGCGCGAAATGCCTTAAAAATGGCTTTAAAATGGATTTGGAGCATGGAGACGATTATCTCGGGATTGCAAGATAACCAAACAAAACTTTTAGTGGATTTCTACTTATTTTATTAAATATCATCTCCACCAAACAGGACAAGCTTGCATCTGTTATAGTTTTGGAGAAAAATGTGTTCATTTCATGTATGCGCGAAATGCCTTAAAAATGGCTTTAAAATGGATTTGGAGCATGGAGACGATTATCTCGGGATTGCAAGATAACCAAACAAAACTTTTAGTGGATTTCTACTTATTTTATTAAATATCATCTCCACCAAACAGGACAAGCTTGCATCTGTTATAGTTTTGGAGAAAAATGTGTTCATTTCATGTATGCGCGAAATGCCTTAAAAATGGCTTTAAAATGGATTTGGAGCATGGAGACGATTATCTCGGGATTGCAAGATAACCAAACAAAACTTTTAGTGGATTTCTACTTATTTTATTAAATATCATCTCCACCAAACAGGACAAGCTTGCATCTGTTATAGTTTTGGAGAAAAATGTGTTCATTTCATGTATGCGCGAAATGCCTTAAAAATGGCTTTAAAATGGATTTGGAGCATGGAGACGATTATCTCGGGATTGCAAGATAACCAAACAAAACTTTTAGTGGATTTCTACTTATTTTATTAAATATCATCTCCACCAAACAGGACAAGCTTGCATCTGTTATAGTTTTGGAGAAAAATGTGTTCATTTCATGTATGCGCGAAATGCCTTAAAAATGGCTTTAAAATGGATTTGGAGCATGGAGACGATTATCTCGGGATTGCAAGATAACCAAACAAAACTTTTAGTGGATTTCTACTTATTTTATTAAATATCATCTCCACCAAACAGGACAAGCTTGCATCTGTTATAGTTTTGGAGAAAAATGTGTTCATTTCATGTATGCGCGAAATGCCTTAAAAATGGCTTTAAAATGGATTTGGAGCATGGAGACGATTATCTCGGGATTGCAAGATAACCAAACAAAACTTTTAGTGGATTTCTACTTATTTTATTAAATATCATCTCCACCAAACAGGACAAGCTTGCATCTGTTATAGTTTTGGAGAAAAATGTGTTCATTTCATGTATGCGCGAAATGCCTTAAAAATGGCTTTAAAATGGATTTGGAGCATGGAGACGATTATCTCGGGATTGCAAGATAACCAAACAAAACTTTTAGTGGATTTCTACTTATTTTATTAAATATCATCTCCACCAAACAGGACAAGCTTGCATCTGTTATAGTTTTGGAGAAAAATGTGTTCATTTCATGTATGCGCGAAATGCCTTAAAAATGGCTTTAAAATGGATTTGGAGCATGGAGACGATTATCTCGGGATTGCAAGATAACCAAACAAAACTTTTAGTGGATTTCTACTTATTTTATTAAATATCATCTCCACCAAACAGGACAAGCTTGCATCTGTTATAGTTTTGGAGAAAAATGTGTTCATTTCATGTATGCGCGAAATGCCTTAAAAATGGCTTTAAAATGGATTTGGAGCATGGAGACGATTATCTCGGGATTGCAAGATAACCAAACAAAACTTTTAGTGGATTTCTACTTATTTTATTAAATATCATCTCCACCAAACAGGACAAGCTTGCATCTGTTATAGTTTTGGAGAAAAATGTGTTCATTTCATGTATGCGCGAAATGCCTTAAAAATGGCTTTAAAATGGATTTGGAGCATGGAGACGATTATCTCGGGATTGCAAGATAACCAAACAAAACTTTTAGTGGATTTCTACTTATTTTATTAAATATCATCTCCACCAAACAGGACAAGCTTGCATCTGTTATAGTTTTGGAGAAAAATGTGTTCATTTCATGTATGCGCGAAATGCCTTAAAAATGGCTTTAAAATGGATTTGGAGCATGGAGACGATTATCTCGGGATTGCAAGATAACCAAACAAAACTTTTAGTGGATTTCTACTTATTTTATTAAATATCATCTCCACCAAACAGGACAAGCTTGCATCTGTTATAGTTTTGGAGAAAAATGTGTTCATTTCATGTATGCGCGAAATGCCTTAAAAATGGCTTTAAAATGGATTTGGAGCATGGAGACGATTATCTCGGGATTGCAAGATAACCAAACAAAACTTTTAGTGGATTTCTACTTATTTTATTAAATATCATCTCCACCAAACAGGACAAGCTTGCATCTGTTATAGTTTTGGAGAAAAATGTGTTCATTTCATGTATGCGCGAAATGCCTTAAAAATGGCTTTAAAATGGATTTGGAGCATGGAGACGATTATCTCGGGATTGCAAGATAACCAAACAAAACTTTTAGTGGATTTCTACTTATTTTATTAAATATCATCTCCACCAAACAGGACAAGCTTGCATCTGTTATAGTTTTGGAGAAAAATGTGTTCATTTCATGTATGCGCGAAATGCCTTAAAAATGGCTTTAAAATGGATTTGGAGCATGGAGACGATTATCTCGGGATTGCAAGATAACCAAACAAAACTTTTAGTGGATTTCTACTTATTTTATTAAATATCATCTCCACCAAACAGGACAAGCTTGCATCTGTTATAGTTTTGGAGAAAAATGTGTTCATTTCATGTATGCGCGAAATGCCTTAAAAATGGCTTTAAAATGGATTTGGAGCATGGAGACGATTATCTCGGGATTGCAAGATAACCAAACAAAACTTTTAGTGGATTTCTACTTATTTTATTAAATATCATCTCCACCAAACAGGACAAGCTTGCATCTGTTATAGTTTTGGAGAAAAATGTGTTCATTTCATGTATGCGCGAAATGCCTTAAAAATGGCTTTAAAATGGATTTGGAGCATGGAGACGATTATCTCGGGATTGCAAGATAACCAAACAAAACTTTTAGTGGATTTCTACTTATTTTATTAAATATCATCTCCACCAAACAGGACAAGCTTGCATCTGTTATAGTTTTGGAGAAAAATGTGTTCATTTCATGTATGCGCGAAATGCCTTAAAAATGGCTTTAAAATGGATTTGGAGCATGGAGACGATTATCTCGGGATTGCAAGATAACCAAACAAAACTTTTAGTGGATTTCTACTTATTTTATTAAATATCATCTCCACCAAACAGGACAAGCTTGCATCTGTTATAGTTTTGGAGAAAAATGTGTTCATTTCATGTATGCGCGAAATGCCTTAAAAATGGCTTTAAAATGGATTTGGAGCATGGAGACGATTATCTCGGGATTGCAAGATAACCAAACAAAACTTTTAGTGGATTTCTACTTATTTTATTAAATATCATCTCCACCAAACAGGACAAGCTTGCATCTGTTATAGTTTTGGAGAAAAATGTGTTCATTTCATGTATGCGCGAAATGCCTTAAAAATGGCTTTAAAATGGATTTGGAGCATGGAGACGATTATCTCGGGATTGCAAGATAACCAAACAAAACTTTTAGTGGATTTCTACTTATTTTATTAAATATCATCTCCACCAAACAGGACAAGCTTGCATCTGTTATAGTTTTGGAGAAAAATGTGTTCATTTCATGTATGCGCGAAATGCCTTAAAAATGGCTTTAAAATGGATTTGGAGCATGGAGACGATTATCTCGGGATTGCAAGATAACCAAACAAAACTTTTAGTGGATTTCTACTTATTTTATTAAATATCATCTCCACCAAACAGGACAAGCTTGCATCTGTTATAGTTTTGGAGAAAAATGTGTTCATTTCATGTATGCGCGAAATGCCTTAAAAATGGCTTTAAAATGGATTTGGAGCATGGAGACGATTATCTCGGGATTGCAAGATAACCAAACAAAACTTTTAGTGGATTTCTACTTATTTTATTAAATATCATCTCCACCAAACAGGACAAGCTTGCATCTGTTATAGTTTTGGAGAAAAATGTGTTCATTTCATGTATGCGCGAAATGCCTTAAAAATGGCTTTAAAATGGATTTGGAGCATGGAGACGATTATCTCGGGATTGCAAGATAACCAAACAAAACTTTTAGTGGATTTCTACTTATTTTATTAAATATCATCTCCACCAAACAGGACAAGCTTGCATCTGTTATAGTTTTGGAGAAAAATGTGTTCATTTCATGTATGCGCGAAATGCCTTAAAAATGGCTTTAAAATGGATTTGGAGCATGGAGACGATTATCTCGGGATTGCAAGATAACCAAACAAAACTTTTAGTGGATTTCTACTTATTTTATTAAATATCATCTCCACCAAACAGGACAAGCTTGCATCTGTTATAGTTTTGGAGAAAAATGTGTTCATTTCATGTATGCGCGAAATGCCTTAAAAATGGCTTTAAAATGGATTTGGAGCATGGAGACGATTATCTCGGGATTGCAAGATAACCAAACAAAACTTTTAGTGGATTTCTACTTATTTTATTAAATATCATCTCCACCAAACAGGACAAGCTTGCATCTGTTATAGTTTTGGAGAAAAATGTGTTCATTTCATGTATGCGCGAAATGCCTTAAAAATGGCTTTAAAATGGATTTGGAGCATGGAGACGATTATCTCGGGATTGCAAGATAACCAAACAAAACTTTTAGTGGATTTCTACTTATTTTATTAAATATCATCTCCACCAAACAGGACAAGCTTGCATCTGTTATAGTTTTGGAGAAAAATGTGTTCATTTCATGTATGCGCGAAATGCCTTAAAAATGGCTTTAAAATGGATTTGGAGCATGGAGACGATTATCTCGGGATTGCAAGATAACCAAACAAAACTTTTAGTGGATTTCTACTTATTTTATTAAATATCA